>NC_056054.1:73348446-73651476 GCF_016772045.2 Ovis aries | reverse complement strand
ATTACATATAGGATGGATAAACAATCGGGTCCTACTGTATAGCATGAAGTGAGCTCGCTCAGTCGTGTCCGACTCTTTGTGACCCCATGGACTGTAGCCCACCAGGCTCTTCCATCCATGGGATTCTCCAGGCAAGAATACTGGAGTGGGTTGCCATTTCCTTCTCTAGGGGAACTTCCCGACCCAGGGGTCGAACCCGGGTCTCCTGCATTGCGGGCAGGCGCTTTGCCCTCTGAGCCACTGGGGAAGCCGGTATAGCATAAGGAACTATAACAATATCCTATGACAGGACTTCCTTGGTGGTATAGTGGATAGGAATCTGCCTGTCAGTGCAGGGGACATGGGCTTGATCCCTGGTCTGGGAAGAGTCACATGCTGAGGAGCAACTAAGCTGGTGTATTGCAACTACTGAGCCCATGTGCCTAGAGCCTGTGCTCCTCGGCAAAAGAAGCCACCTTAATGAGAAGCCCATGAGCCACAACTAGAGAAAGCATGCAGGCAACAGTGAAGACCCAGAGTAACCAAAAAAACAAATTGTTATTGTTGTTTAGTCCCCAAGCCATGTCCAGTTCTTTGCGACCCTATATACGGTAACCTACCAGGCTCTTCTATCCATAGCGTTTTCTGGCAAGAATACTGGAGTGGGTTGCCATTTCCTTCTCCAGTGGATCATCCTGCCCCAGGGGTCAAACTCTCATCTACTGCTTGGCAGGCAGATTCTTTACCCCTGAGACATCTGGGGGAAAAAAATATCCTGTGACAAACCATAACAGAGAAGAATATGAAAAACAATGTATATATGTATAACTGAATTGCTTTGCTGTATAGCATAAATTAACACAACACTGTAAATCAATTATGCCTGAAACATAAATTAAAAAAGAATTTTGTGGCTGGTTTGAAGGGAATATATATTGAAATATCACTGCTGTACCACATTATGTAAATGACAGGTGTACAAAGGAGTGATTCACAATTTTTGAAAATTATACTCTATTGTTATTATAAAATATTTACGATATTCCCCATGCTGTACAATATAACATGTAGCTTATTTTACATTCGATAATTTGAAGTGGATATTTTTAGGAAAGGATGGGCTTTGAAACTCCTTCAATCATTTGATGGAGGTGTCAGTCTTCTCTGCCAGTGAAGGCCAACTGTCATATTTGCATAATTTGGAAAGACAATGATGGCTGCCAACTGCTTTTAACTGGTCCTGTGCTGGATTTCATCAGATTCTGCCACTCCTAAGGAGTATGTTCCGAATTCACTTGGGCAGTGGCAGTAAGCCTATTGGCATGGAATAATCATCGTAGAGCTCAACACTGCATAACAAAGCCAAGCTCATGGCTCAAGATCTGGGAGATTTCATCTATTACCAGTTATCCTTGACACTAGGAGAAAGTTTAGGGTAATAACTACTTGTAGGGCATGATTTTCAGGGCAGTGGAATCAGTAAGGCTACATGGGTCACATACAATAAAAGAGAAAGCTTTAGTCACTCAGTCGTGTCCAGAGTCTTTGTGACCTCATGGTCTGTAGCCACCAGGCTCCTCTGTCCATGGAATTCTCCAGGCAAGAATACTGGTGTGGGGGCCCCCACTAGATTTTTAAGTCTCGGAGTACAAGGAGTCTGTTCTGTTTACCATTGCGTTGCAAGAGAATAGCACAGTTTGGGTCTAGAATAAATAAATGGTAAACAGTGATTGAAGAACAGCAAGGCTTTCCTCACTCTCTTTGATTCTTATCATCTTACCCTCCTCCTTTCTTTCATTTACAACTTTTTGCTCTACCCTACTCCCAGTGTAAACACTCACATTAAGTGTCAGCAAAAATTGAGTGCCACGAATTTTCAGGTTTAGCAGATACTCATGACTGAATGAAACCCAAAGATTCTCTTTACTGACAGCACAGTGAATTGAATAGTTGCTTTCTTATGGCTACTTGCAACAGAAGGAAGGATAACAACAAAATAGCAACAGCAAAGAATAGAGAACAGAGGGCTTATGAAATATGCCAGAGTCATCACATATAGTGTCTTGCATTTTAAGTAATGAGAGGCACCCAGAAGGCCAAAAGGCTGTGGATGTTAAAGTTTTAGTTTTTGCATCTGAGTAAGATGGTTCCACAGCTCTTACGTCATAAAGGTGATTTGTTCATTTACTCAGTTATTCAAAGTATTAAAATCTTTCCAAGTACTCAGTTCAGTTCTGTTGCTCAGTCATGACTGCTTTGCGACCCCATGGACTGCAGCACGCCAGGCTTCCCTGTCCATCACCAACTCCTGGAGCTAGTTCAAACTCAGGTCCATTGAGTCAGTGATGCCCTCCGACCATCCTCTGTCATCCCCTTATCCAGCCTTTGATCTTTCCCAGCATCAGGGTTTTTTCCAGTGAGTCAGTTCTTCGAATCAGATAGCCAAAGTACTAGAGTTTCAACTTCAGCATCAGTCCTTCCAATGAATATTCAGGACTGATTTCCTTTAGGATTGACTGGTTTAAACTCCTTGCAGGCCAAGGGACTCTCAAGAGTCTTCTCCAACACCTCAGTTCAAAAGCATCAATTCTTCTGTGCTCAGCTTTCTTTACAGTCCAACTCTCACATCCATACATGACTACTGGAAAAACCATAGCCTTGACTAGATGGACCTTTGTCGGCAAAGTAATGTCGCTGTGTTTTAATATGCTGTCTAGGCTGGTCATAGCTTTTCTTCCAAGGAGGAAGCGTCTTTTAATTTCACAGCTGCTGTCACCATCTGCAGTGATTCTGTAGCCCCCTCAAATAAAGTCTGTCACTGTTTCCATTGTTTCCCCATCTATTTGCCATGAAGTGATGGGATCAGAAGCCATGATCCTAGCTTCTTGAATGTTGAGTTTTAAGCCAACTTTTCACTATCCTCTTTCACTTTTATCAAGAGGCTCTTAAGTTCTTCTTTGCCTTCTTCCATTAGAGTGGTGTCATCTGCGTATCTGAGGTTATTGATATTTCTCCTCTCAATCTTGATTCCAACTTGTGCTTCATCCAGCCGAGCCCTTCATATGATATACTCTGCACATAAGTTAAATAAGCAGGGTGACAATATACAGCCTTGATATACTCCTTTCCCTATTTAGAACCAGTCTGTTGTTCCATATCTGGTTCTAACTGTTGCTTCTTGACCTGCATACAGTTTTCTCAGGAGGCAGGTCAGGTGGTCTGGTATTCCCAGTACTCTGGAGTGGGTTGCTGTGCAGTCCTCTAGAGAATCTTCCTGACCCAGGGATTGAACGCTCGTCCCTTACATATTCTGCACTGGCACCACGAACACCACCTGGAAAGCCCCAGGCATTAATGATACGAAATAAATAAAATAAGATTCCTGTGTATGTGTTTCTCATCATCTTGTGGAGCTTTGTATGCAATGTATTCCCAAAACAATGGCCTACAGAGAAAAGTCATTGCTATAGCATCCTTTATTTTTTCACTTCAGTTCTCATGGGGCAAAAACTGAGCCAACACCAAGCCCACTTTCTCAGACAATCAGTTTGGGTGGAGTGGCTGTGGAATCTTCTAGATTTATGGTCAAGATAATGAATATTCAAATACTGTATGTGATTTGAGAGCATAGACCCATCCTGTTAGTGAGTAGACAGCAATTGGAGCAAATCTGCTTTTCTAAAACATTCCCAAACTTATTTTGGGCCAGTTTGGGTGAGTTCATGAGATTAGATAAATCACAGAATGGATGACTCAGCAAGAGACTGTTGGGACAGGTAACAAAAGAAGACATCTACTAGGGACAAACACTACGAACATACAAAGTGAAATGGAAGGAAACCAATCCTTAGACATAAAAAGTGAGCCTCACCACTGGCACTTGACATATCTGACAGGACTGTATCAACAAGCTGTGATGTATTTTCTGTTGGCTGTTCCTGGTCTATTTTTCTCTCTAGACATCTTTCTTTAAAAAGAAAATCCAGATTTCTAGGGTTGGGCAGAGTGTTGGGAAGAAATGACAGGAGGCAGGCCCTGTCAAGGAAAGACATTCTCTCTGGAAGGAAGTGAGGGGCCAGAAGGGAAGGCTGGCTGCTGCAGGCAGGCTTCCTCGTCGCCCTCCATGTGTCTTTTCCCTCCCACTTCTGTGGGCACTTTCTTTCTTGGCTCAGGGAGGATTTAGGAAAGTCACGACAAAAATCCTGTCATGTGCGAGAAAAGGAGAAAAAGTTTTAGATTTCTGCCTTTTCACAAATGGAGAGTTTCTTGGAAACCGACGTGCAGTTTAAGATAGGAGCTTTGCCTTGTTAAAGTCACTCTAACGTTCTCTCCAAGTTCCCACACGCCCTGCTTCAACTACCTTAACAAAGGAAACAAACTACTCCCTCCCCCGTCCCCCTCCCCTGCCACTGTCCCGGCCACCCACAGGAAATCTAAGTTTATTGGCAGCCAACATCATCTATCCCAGGGCTACTACCTCTAATGACTGTTGATTTATCAGGAACTGATTTGAGACATTTCCCCTTTGATCTTGCACTGGCAATGCTTTTCTCCAGTTTCCTCACTGCCTCCCTCAGCTCTCATTAATTAACTGCTCTTCACTCTTTGACTAGACATGAGTCCTTGTGTTTGACTGCAGTGAGTATTATGACATTTTGCAAACACACACACACACACACACACACACACGCACAACCCAGGGAGGCTATCTTAGGGAACACACAGGCAAAGGAGGTTAGCTCAGAAAACCCATTTAAAAAAAACCTGTTGCAGCAAGCAACCTAAAAAGAAAAGAGAGGAAAACAGGCTGATGATTTGGTGACATTTACTTATTCCTGATATGATATTTGAAAAGGCAAATACAGAAACTGGCACTTGCTATTTAATTGAGGTTCAGGTATTTCAAAGCTCGCTTATCTCCCCAGCCCGTCTGGTGTTTCCATGGTGTTCCTTTTCCGCTTCTATTAGTCTGGAACGTGGGTAGCAAGTTGATGAACATTTTTAATGAGTAAATCCTTTTCTACACCAAATTTTATAGATAATTAAATCTGATTTATAGGGCAGGTTTCAGCGACAGCGGAAAAAAAAGGAGAAAAGAAATGCAAAGAGGAGGGAGTCCAATTATTGGAGCTCTGAGTGAGACTCCGAGTGGGCTTGGCTTTGTTTGTATAACCTTCTCATCAGACACTTTGCAGGGCTTGCAGTGAGGTTTCTGGTGCAGAATGAGACTGCATGTTGGCTTTGCCATAGGTTTTTGGTTTAGTTTGTTTGATTTTGGCTTTTAGGTAAAGAAGTTCTCTAGTCCAAGAAACAGAGCCTGGTCTTTATGCACTGTTGCTCCCTTTTACTCTGAGTCATGCTGAAAGAAAAGTCATTCATCAAAAGCCTTAGAGTGCACAACTAAAGAATTTGCCTTTGAAACATGTATTTGTTAAGCATCTTCCATACAGCAAACACCATTCTCAATGCTGAAGATACAGCAATCAGCAAGGTAGGCAGTTCAGACTCATTGTGATGTGAAATAGACTCAGTGGAAGATAATGGAGACAAAATGCACGGTATTATTTATAAGGAAACTGAGACCAGAGAGGGAAGGGAAAGTGGATTGGTCATCATCACACATCTGGCTTATGCCTGGTGGAGATACGTCTAGAGTTCAGGTCTCCTGGCTTCCAGGCCAGACTCTTAATGCACCGTTCCTCTTGATCATTTGTGGAATATGTTTAAAGCAATACAACTGGCAACAGCTTATGAGTTGAAACAGCTTGCACAGTTCTAGGTAACTATATCAATTGATCTGGAAACACTATGTCAAGTAGTTGTTCAAGTTCAACCTCATTTTGAATGGCCATATATGTTTCTAACATCTCCTCCATCCCTCTATTTGTTTGTATTCATTAATGGATTGAAAAATTGGGGTTTGGTTTGAGTTATAGGTCCTGAAATATTTGGTACTGCTGAAATTTAATCACTTATAAGATTTTATCAATAATAGTTTTCTAGCTTAACACCCCTCCTAGGGAATGTGTTCAAATAGGATTTTAAAAGCCAAAATTACTCTCATTGTCAATCACCACTGTCATCTTCAAGAAACTACTGAGTGATACATATGTTAGATACCTTATACGAAAATTTAAAAAATAATCAGTCCTCTGAAATGAGACAAATAGCATGCTGCCAAACTCTCCTCTAGTACTTAACTTAGACTAAGATGTCAAGAAGACATACCTCTATGCGTAGCCACTACAGTAGTGAAGAGTAGTGAGTGCATGCTCAGTCGTGTCCAACTCTTTGTGACCCCATGGACTGTAACTCACCAGGTTCCTCTGTCCCTGAAATTTTTCAGGCGAGAACACTGGAATGGGTTGCTGTTTCCTTCTCCAGAGGACCTTCCCAACCCATGGGTAGAACCAGCATCTCTGGTGTCTCTTGCATCGGCAGGTGGCTTCTTTACCACTGTGCCACCTGGGAAGTTCAAGTGTATGGGTAGCCTCCTTGCACCTTTTTTTTCCTTTCAATTTTTTTTCTGATTAGAATAGTAATATGAAGTTGTAGCTAATTTGCATGTAACAGAAAATATATCATATAGAAAATAAAGCTCCATCCTCATAGACCTTCCCAGATGGCTCTAGTGGTAAAAAACCCACCTCCTGATGCAGGAGAGATGTGGGTTCAATCCCTGGGTCAGGAAGATTCCCTGGAGGAGGGCATGGCAACCCACTCCAGTATTCTTGCCTGGAGAATTCCATGGACAGAGGAACCTGGAGGGCTATAGTCCATAGGGTCGCAAAGAGCTGGACATGACTGAAGCAAATGAACAGGCATCCCCAGAAAGAACTATTAACATGATGATACCTACTGTTTAAAATTTTTTATGTATATACCAACACGGGAACACATGCATCTGTTGCAATATTTCAGTCACTTAATCTTGTAGTTTGGTTGTTTGTGCAAGTCCAGACATCCAAGTTCATGTCTATATTTTTCAACAGCTAAATAGTATTTGCTGTAAGGTTGGACAATGTTTTATTTATTACCAATTTATACTTAATTAATTTTGGGTTATTAACTACTACTCTATCAAAATGAATGCTACAAAGTTCATTTTTGCATATATTTATTTGTGAACTATGCTTATTAACCTAGAATTCCTTGATTTGCTTTTAGACATAAAAGTCAAAGCACAGTGTCTGATACACACACACACATACATAATGTATTATATTAACATAATTCATATTTCTGGGAGATGGTGATGGACAGGGAGGCCTGGCGTGCTGCGATTCATGGGGTCGCAAAGAGTTGGACACGACTGAGCGACTGAACTGAACTGAACGGAACTGAATTCATATAGTATATAGAATTTAATAATACTAAATTATAGTTATATAATTATATTTTAGAATATGCAACATATTTATTGTTAATATATATTAATATATATTTTATGTATGTATGCACAAATTTCTTCTCATAGTCAAAGAACTCTATCCTGTAACTTTGAAGGTAGTTAGCAAACCCAAAGAAATTCCCAAATTATCTATTCTCCTTCCTCAACAAATCATGCAGTTGTAAAATGAATAAATCCACATTCTATACCACTTGTCTGGGCTCTGTTGTTTAAAGCTGGGTAAATGAGATGGTGATTCTTAACAAAACTAATTTAAAATGCAGTATAGATTAAAAAAAATTCTTCATAAATCAAGCTGTTGCTAACTCTAAGTCAGTTAAACCAATCTCCCTCAAGGAAAAACCTAAGGACCCAAACTCCTTTATTAGAAGGATTTATTAAAATGTCTCTGTGGTTTATTGATTTCTTTAGTTCTGTTCCTTTAAGAAAATGGGGATTGTAGAGCTGAGACTGATACCAAATGCTTGGAAATCACCCTCATAATTGTATTTAGAGACAATAAAAGTAGTGTGTCAATATGAAGGAATTAGAAACATTTCTTTGAGACTACTTCTCATTCTAACTAGATATACCTGTTACTTCCACCTGCCATCCTCACATTAGCCCTCATTAAGGATTAGTTTTTAAGTTTGTGAGGAAAGAAAGCTTGGGATAAAACTTTAGCAAATTGTTCCTTATATCCTTCTAACTGCTGGTATCTTGTCACTGTATTGCTAGCTTTTGCTTTGGTTTTGGCTTCTTTGCTTTGATCTCTTGGCCTGAAACAATGAGACTTTGAAGTTCTGTCTTTGCTCTTTGCTGTGATGCAAGTCTGAACTTCAGCACAGCCTTCTCTGTGCCCCAACTCTGAACTCTTTCCTAGTTCCACTTTGTCAAACACAGACTTCAAAGCATAAAACCATCTGCAGGAAACCTTAAAGACAGTTGATATAAGACCCTTATTTAAGAGATGAGGAAACAAAGCCGAGGGAGGTTAAATGAATCGTCTAGAGTCTTATGGCAAATAAGGATTAGATTTCATACCGCCTGACTCTCAGTGCTGTGTCATTTCAGTACACCTGTCATCCTCTCAGGGTTTGAAGCTCTCCTCAAGGATAGGTTGGCCACTGTCAGCCTACATCCCTCATAGACTTGGCCCCCAATTTTGCCATTCACACCAAGCATTACTGCTGCTTGTATCATCTGACCAAGAATTAGTGATTACTCCTTACCATGGACTGAAGTGGCATAAACAATGGGTTTTCAAGGTATCTATTTAAGTGTCAGCATTGGGCCTGTGAGTAAAACAGGATCCTTCTGATCTTCTGACTGATGACCTCTATGTCTTTGGGGCTTTAAAGATCTCATGGAAAGATAAGCCCTGAACATTATTTTCTGCTTTAATATCTGTATGATACCTTACACCCTTAATTCAGCTAACCAGAAAACATTGTGTATTTTTATAGGAGTTAATCTCAAGCTAACATCTTTAATGACATGCTTTTTTGAAATCCTCAAGATGTGAATGCACAATGCCATGTATGGGGTGGCAATAGTGTAGCGTTTACTCGTAGAAGAATAACGCTGTGACGCCGACTCTCACCACTTGCTAGCTGCATGACCTCAGGGTACCCAACATAAGTAAATAAAAGTCAGTTTTCTCAACAGTAAAATCAGGATTATGATACCTGTTCTGAAAGGCTGTTATGGGAATTAAATGATATATGAGTTAATCCAGGGCCTAATGTGAAGCGTGGTTTCCCTGTTAGCTCAGTGGTAGAGAATCTGTCAGCCAATGCAGGAGACGCAGATTTGATCCCTGGGTCAAGAAGATTCCCCTGGAGAAGGAAATGGCAACCCACTCCAGTATTCTTGCCTGGGAAATCCCATCGACAGAGGAGCCTGGCTACAGCCCATGGGGTCACAAAAGAGTCGGGCGTGACTTAGTGATTAAACAACAACAAATGTGGAGTATGGCCCTTTTGGCGTCCCCTATAAACTCTACTTTGCTTTCTTTCCCGGTCTCCTCTCTCCACTTTTGGCACCCAGAGGCCCCTGCTCCAAGAGAAGCAGTGGGAGAGAGTTGTTAAAGACTCAAGATATCAAGTTTAGTTTTTCTTCTTTTGAAATCGAGAATTTTTGCTGAAGGTGTTGCATTATAAATGGACTTCTCAAAAACCACTTGTATCAGTAGTCTGATCATTTATTCCTTGATGAGAAATATTTTAGTCTATTAGCAAGAAGAAAGATTAACTGCACATTAATCAAAAACTTCATGATGAGTAGAAGTGTGCATACATCACAGAAATGGCCAGGGAAGTGTGCCATCATGACTCGAAAAGTGTGTTTTGTGTCTTGACTGCAGTTTCAGACAACTGCAGAGGAAACTGAGTACTCAGATAACTGGGCAACCTGAAAATGTTTTTCAAAATTCATATGTGGTTATTTTTTAAAAGATAAACTTGATTTTATGGTTTTATTTTACTTACGCTCTTTCTTCTCCTAGGCAATTAATTTCTTCCCGGTCCTCTGCCTGGAAACAGTAGGAGAAAATGAATTTCTATTTAAATATGCGTTTCTAAATTACCAATCATCTCCGTGACGTGCCACGCTTAGCGTAGTTTATGTTGTGGTTATTGTCTGTTTTCTAAAAATAGCTAGAGATGGCTATGTGTATCTAGGTAATTCCCTGGACGCTGAACCAGGACATGACAGAGGCCGCCACTTGGGAACCATTTAGGGGTTCCTGTCATTGTTTCTGGCATGAGGCAAGGAGTAGGTCTTATCAAAAGAAAGTGATTCTGACTCCAGTTGGAAATTCTCCTCTGGCTAACATAAGTATCTACTCAAAAACTTTGGTTACAAAGTCTAGTTAGATTTAGGATTATCACTACCAAAAAACTCCCATCTTTGAAAGCTGTGAAGGGAAGACCCATTGAAAACTCAGTAGTCACAAAAATAAAGAAGGCTTCACAGGGTGTAAATTCACTGTCAGAGGTGGAGAGCTGTTATTTAGCTATATACTACTATGCCATTATATCAGCATATAATGGGACAGAATGATTCAGGAAATGGAGACGCTGGGTTGGAGAGTCTGTGTTTGTGTGTTTGTATGTGTATGTGTGCGTGTGTGTGCACGCATATGTGTTTAATAAGGTCCACTAAACTCTCAACCATCCATCAACAGCATTCTCCTCCTTTATTTTTGCTTTTTCCCCAAGGCTCCCTGCTATGCTGAATGTATACGGAGTAACTTTAGAAATGCAGCAGTGTATCAGGGAACGGGGAAGTATAAGTTGTGAGTCTCCTAGGAGAGTTGGATTGGGTTTATAACCCATTTGGAAATGTAACCACAATTTCATTTCATCCCAGAGACCCCCATGGAGCAGTAACAGGAGAGAGGAGGATGATTCACCTAATTTCTTTGATGTAAATTTAAAATTTCTCCTGACAGTTTATGCTGGAAGATTGGGGCTTGAATGTATCATCCTGGAGAATTTTTGCTGTTGCCCAGAAATGTGGGGCTAGAGCGAGCAGATGCTTGGAAATGCCATTGACATTTCCAAGTTTTTATAGCCCTGGTACATAGCCCGCTAACTCCAGCATGCTTCACACATGGAGAAGGATCATCTGTCATTTTGATGCCGAAGTGATGCTCACAACTCTAAATGAAATGGATTGCTTCTTTCTACCTCCTGCTTGGATAAAGTAGAGGCATTTCAAGCATTTATTGGTCACCTTGGGTATGCCTGAATGGCAGAGAAGCACTAGTATTTGCTCTGTGGCAGTGGAAATGAGGGTCTCCAGGCTGCTCATGACGGCAAAAAGTGCAAGTTTCTGCCATGCTCAATTGGGCATGATTTATTTGGCAGAAATGACTTTATAGAGAAACATACAAATAAGAGTCATTAAAAGTTCATTTAATTTTGAAACAATTAACATTCAAATAGCTGGTGCACAGACACACCGTTCTTTGTATTTAAATAACAGTATTTACCTGGATAACTCAGCAACTTGCCAGCACTGAAAAGCTGGACAACTTCCCAGACAGTAGATATTTTGCATTTTGAGTTGTAGACATTACAGTCAGCAAACCTCTATGGCAGGTCTCCCTGCTTTCAGGAAATTGTTCCTTTATGTAATACTCAATGCTTGAATATTAATAAGGAATAGACTGAGGTCAAGATTACTTTAGATTTCTATTGGATAAATGACAGTAGCCAGGGACCTGGTTAGAATCAAGCTTCTTCTTCTCTGGAAACCTAAAGATAATGACAAGATCAATCAATATTTACCAAGCATCCACTCTGACCACAAGGTATATTGAAAGTCTTGTTATTATCTATGAACTGTATGTCTGATGGGTTCCATAACTGTAACTTATCTGTCAAAGGCATGTAAGATGATCCTGCCAAGGCAAATTTTCTTTCCAGTGCCTATGCGTGCATGCGTGATAAGTTGCTTCAGTTCTGTCTGATTCTGTGAGAGCCAAAGGCCTGTAGCCTGCCAGGCTTCTCTGTCCGTGAGATTCTGGGGGCAAGAATACTAGATTGGGTTGCCCTGCTCTCCTCCAGGGGATCTTCCTGACCCAGGGATCAAATCCATGTCTTTTATATCTCCTGCACTGGAAGGTGGGTTCTTTACCACGAGTGCCACCTGGGAAGCTCTTCTAGTGCCAATCAGAAGTAGTTAGCTTAAGCCTTGGGTGTACGGATTTGTTGAGCAGGTGACTCTGGGACACATTCTAAAGACAGGTAGGCAGATCCCCACTGGGAGGCTGGAGTCTGGGCCAGAAAAACTCTTATAAGAGATTAGGACTGGGGGCAATCCAGCAGTCCCAGAAGCTTCCTATGTTCCTAATATCACCCTCCTTGTAACCTTCCAACCACCCGCTTCACTAGGTAGCTGTCTGGTGCGCTCATTTGCCTTGAACTGGAGAGCTAAGCTACTTGGCTTCCACCTGGAAGTTGGATTCCATTTTCAATCTTTGGACAGGTGAATTGAGGAGAAGGCAGTGATTCAGTGGTTCATTCCTGGGTCAGGCTTGTTGACATCACCTTCTTTGTGAAGAAAATTCTATCTTGAATCTCAATTCCAATAACTGGGATAAATCCTTGGTACCCTCATGTTTCTGCCTCTGCCTAGAATCCTATATCTTCCACTGCTATGATCCTGTCCTGCCACCTGAGTCATTTAATGAACTTTTTATGAACCTGAACTTTTAGTGTTTGTGGCTGGCTTCTCTTGCCTGTTGCCAGGTTTCCCCAATATTGACTGCCTGCTGCCAACCCGGCTCCTGATGCTGCATTTGCCTTCCTTGCCAGCACACCTGTTGCTCACTCCTGATGTTCCCCTGATGCACATTCGCCATCTGCCTAGACTTTTCTCCTATTTCCTGCTGCTGGGGTTGTGTCCTGCCCTCTGTCTGAAACTATGCTTAGAATATAGTTTGCTACCAATGAATATGCAAAACATTCAAAACCAAGATAGATATTTAATTTGTCTTTTTCCTCTACCAAGCCCTGGCTATGGAATATATTGCTTATGAAACATTGCAATACTGAGAATATTTGTATAAAAAGCTCAAGCTTGTGAGATGATGGCCCTGAACAAATGAAATAACATCTGTATCTAAAAAAGTGAGTGTGGATTAAAGTGCTAGAAATGGGAAGTAAACAATATCAAATATAAATAATTTTAATATTTCCAAGGATGTATTCTGATGGTCTTTATACCAGAGCCAGATGATAGCTATCTTTCAACATGCCAAGGGGTATTTACTAAGTGACAGGAAACCTTGAGATGGAGATGTGAATGCTCCTGCAGGGGGGAGAGGGGAGAGAATGAAATACCTGGTTGGTCAGGTGTCAGGGGGTTGCTGAAACAGAGGCACAAGGGAAAGTGCACTTTCAAGGAACCTGTATGTTGACAGAAAGAGGCTTAAAAGAGCAGAGATGAATGGAGGTTAAGGGCCTAAGAAACAATTTGAAAAGGATTAGGATGAAGGAAAGGAGAGATAAATAGAAAAGAAATAAGATTAGATGGTGACAGGGAGGGCAGGAGGGTGGGGTGCAGAATGGGAGGAGAGACAACAGAGGCAAGAAGAGCTGATTATATTGGAATTCAGTTTAAGGAGAGTGAGTAACACATGAAAGTTCAGAGTTAAAAGAAACATTCAGTGGGCTGAACCAGGAAGGTCTCCAGTTAAGTACACGAAGCAACCATCCTCATACAGGCTCTCCCAAAGTCAAAAGGGTCTGGGCCCAGACAGGAAAAGATGTCTCTATTCATTGATCAAGGAGGGGCCTTGACAAGTGCCTGGCAGAGATACCAGGGAAGAGCTAAGGGAAACCCAAGACTAGGTCTTAGGAGGAGCAGTAAGAACGCACACCAGGGGCAGACTGTTGAATTCAAACTCATGCCAGAGAAGCCTTAACTGTAACTGATCCTTGATATTTACTGATTTGAGTCTCAGAAGTCACAGGAGGGCCCTGCAGGAGGGCCCTTCATCAGCTATATGTGTATTACATCAGAAGGCAGCAGAGCCGAGCAGAGGGGTCACCAGTGGGCTTTAGGCTCAAGGCTTTGGTTTGAACTCTGGCTCTACCAATTATGGGCTATGTAAGCTTGAACAAGTTGTTTAATCTCTGCGTACCTCAGTTTCTTCATCTGTGTAACAGCAACAATAATAGAATCTACTTCTCTAAGTTTCTATGAGGATTAAATGAGATAATGTTCTTATTGATATTAAAGGTCTCTGTTAACATAAGAAAGGAGAGTGTGTTTCCCTGCTTGCAGTCACCTCTGGATGTTCTGCACATAACTAAAGAGAGAGTAATAATAACTAATGGGGTTAATAACTAGGTATGGTGACAGATGGGAACCAGACTGATTGTGATGATCATTTTGCAGTGTATAGAAATATGATTAGGTAGTATACCTGAAACAAAATAATACCATATGTCAACTAAACATAGAAAAAAAAAGACCAAGCAAACAACAAACAACACTAATGAGGATGTAGCTGGAGGAGCCTTCTGTTTGCATTCTATCCTTAGCTTGGAGTAGGGTGTATGTGGCAGTCCATTTCATGGCAGGGTGCAAAGAAATCACTCCCTTCCCCATGAGGGAGCCAACAGCCCAGCTAATCCTTTGAGGTGGCATGATTTTGGTCTTTTTGGACTCCCAAGCAGCATAGTTGGTCAAGGTCTACATATACTATTTTAGCACTCATTCAACTTGTTGAATACAACAAATTGTGAAAGAGTTTAAAGTATGAGTCATATTTAACACTACATCCAGCAAACACATTCCATTTGAAAGTAAACTAGAATGTTCATGGGTTGAATTCTGCAAAGGTAATTTCATGTCAATGAGAAGTGAAATAATAGATGATGTTGAAAGAAATGTGAGGCTGTCATACACCTGAGGTGCTAAGGCAATTGACTAATGGGAGCTAGGCCATTTGAACTATTCAGCCTTGGATATATTTTAGAGTTATGAATCTATTTATAAGATTGTCATATATCATTTAGTTTGTTCCCTTCACAATGCTAAAGCTTTTTACAGAGAATGAAGCCAAAGAATTGTTGGGCAGCAACAATTCAGCATTTTGACCAGCTGCCGTACCTGTCCAAAATAGTTAGGTCAACTTCTATCAGATGAGAAAATTGCTTCCTTGGTGTGAGTTAAGCACAACTGGGAAGGGGTGCTAACCTTTCAAAGTTTTGAATATGTTAACTCATTTCTTTGCTTAATGTAGTCAAAAGTATCTATGTTCCTTTCAAGAGTCTATTTGTAATTGTTTCAAGAACCTCTTTTTGGACTATATACTTAAATATTAAAAAATATTTCCTTAGGAAAAAAAAGAATCTTAGGGAGTGATTTTAGGATAGACCTATGGAGAGTATCTCAGTGTTGACAAATTCTGGCAGCCAGGCTGTTCTAGTGGTTGAAATGCTTTGGATGCAGCTTCTTGTGGTAGAGCTTAGTTCCTCAACAGAGAGGGTTCTAAAGACTCTTTCAGAGTTGATGTAAGATTTCTCTCTCAAGGAGCTATGCAGCATATTCAGCCTGTAGCTTCTGGGAGTACCATCTGTGTAATGATTACAATCTTGAGAAGTGCATGGTGGCCTCCACGTCCTGGCAAAAAGCCTCATGTTGATATCTTTACCTACTGACACAGACGAGCTGGTATTGACTGCCATCTGGCCCTCTTGGGCCATTTTCTAATTCTGTGAAAAATGCTGCAGTGTCCTCAAATATCTTCCCATGAACCCCGTGAAACTTCCCATGAATTCTCAGACTTTGTCATGACTGTGATGTAAACTCTCCAATACCAAATGATGTGATTGCTATGCCCTTTAGGAAAATTTATTTTGAAGTTTTCTGAATATTCTTTTATGATAGTGTTACCTTTTATACTCTAAACATCAGTGATATAATGAATGTAATAAGTATAGGTTCAAAAGCATGCATTCTGGTAATAGTAGGATTCATAGACTTTTGCAATATGGACAGAAATATATTTGCTTCTCTGTATTTTCAGTTTCAATAACAACTTGAGTACATGCATGAAACTTTCTTCTCTAATTGCTCTTACAAGTCAACCTAGGAAGTTGAAATAATAAAAAAATAAAATACAATGAACAAAAAGCCTGGAAAATCTGTACCAAAATGGGAAATTTGGGAGCATTACCATTTTCCTGACTGCTATTTTGACCGAATTAACTATAATGCTGCTGCTGCTGCTAAGTCACTTCAGTCATGTCCGACTCTGTGTGACCCCATAGATGGCAGCCCACCAGGCTCCCGCATCCCTGGGATTCTCCAGGCAAGAACACTGGAGTGGGTTGCCATTTCCTTCTCCAATGCATGAAAGTGAAAAGTGAAAGTGAAGTCGCTCAGTCATGCCCGACTCTTAGCGACCTCATGGACTGTAGCCTACCAGGCTCCTCCGTCCATGGGATTTTCCAGGCAAAAGTACTGGAGTGGGGTGCCATTGCCTTCTCCAGAATTAACTATAATACAGATGGAATAAAGTTGAAAGAAATCACTGTAGCTTTGTATACACTCTTTCCCTAACACAGTAGTAAAATCAAAGCAGGAAAAGAGCAAAGTAGCTGGTAGAACCCAGCTGACACCTACTAAATGCAACGGCTTAAGACTAAGTATTTAAAAAACCTAAGATCACGGCATCTGGCCCCATTACTGCATGGCAAATAGAAGGGGAAAGGTGGAACTAGTGACAGCTTTCCTCTCCTTGGGCTCCAGAATCACTGCAGACAGTGACTGTAGCTGTGAAATCAGAGATGATTGTTTCTTGGCAGAAAAGCAATGACAAATCTAGATAGTAGGTTGAAAAGCAGAGACATTAGTCTACCAACAAAGGTCTATGTAGTCAAGGCTATAAAGGAGATCAGTCCTGGGTGTTCATTGGAAGGACTGATGCTGAAGCTGAAACTCCAATACTTTGGCCACCTCGTGCAAAGAGTTGACTCACTGGAAAAGACTCTGATGATGGGAAGGATTAGGGGCAGGAGGAGAAGGGGATGACAGAGGATGAGATGGCTGGATGGCATCACTGACTTGATGGACATGAGTTTAAGTGAACTCCAGGAGTTGGTGATGGACAGGGAGGCCTGGCGTGCTGTGATTCATGGGATCACAAAGAGTCGGACCAGACTGAGAGACTGAACTGAACTGAACTGAATGGTCTTCCCAGTGGTCATGTATGGCTGTGGGAGTTGTATCAAAGAATTGATTGCCTTTGAACTGTGTTGCTGGAGAAGACTCCTGAAAGTCCCTTGGACACCATGAAGATCAAACCAGTCAATCTTAAGGGAGATCAATCCTGAGTATTCACTGGAAGGACTGATACTGAAGCTGATCATCTGATGAGCACAAAGGACTCATTGGAAAAGTCCCTGATGCTGGGAAGAATTGAGGGAAGAAGGAGAAGACAGTGTCAGAGGATGAGATGGCTAGACAGCATCACTGATGCGATGAACATGAACTTGGGCAAACTCCACGAGATGGTGAGGGACAGGGAGGCCTGGCGTGCTGCAGTCCATGGGGTCACAAAGAGTTGTACATGACTGGGTGACTGAACCACAGCAAATGCAGTGGGCCATAGGACAGACAGAAGGATTCTCATTAGAATTTCTTTTTCTTTGCAGACTGATACACTGAATTGTGGCTTCACTGGGAGGTTGTAAAGTTTATGTAAACAGGCGCACTATAGAAAATGCAGTAGTAAAATATTGTACTAGAATAGTAAATAGAATTCTAGCTGAATACATGCGGCTATTTTCCCTGACTAGGGAGCAGCACCAGAAAGGAAGCCTGGACAGGCACACAAGAAAAATAGTGTGGAGAAGAGGACACTAGAAAGCCGAGGATAACTGTGGCCATTCCCTTCAACATCTGCTTGGAGACCATGTCATGGCCTTCCCAGGGCTTGGGCTCTTTTCCCCCATCCCTCAAGTTGGTTAGGTCTTGTACACAGTGCATTTTATCTGCCCTTCTAAATGAGGTCTGGAAAACGGTTTCTCACCAGGAAGGTAAAATGGAGGTTGGGAGTAATGTACTCTTGTGCTTCTAAGTAAATGTGAGGGAATGAGATCCAAATTTTCACTCAAAGATAAATAATAACACGGAGCAACAAAAAAGATTTTTCAACCTAAAGGAACAAGGAAAATAGGATAATTTAGAGTAGAAAGACATCATTTAAAAACAAGCTTTTTGAAATGAAGCAGAAGCAAATTTACACTATCTACTTTGTGCACCCCATCAAATTCCAGAATACATGGACTTTAGGATGAGATGAAAGATGAAATGAGAGACAAAAGAGAGAGATAAGAACTATATTATATGCACAAACAGAAAGATGGGAAAATAACATAACAGTTCTGAAATAGAAGAGGCAAAAATATGTATTAGAAGCAGGCAAACTCAGAACTGAATAAAATCAGGTATGGAAATAAAAACTGAATAAAGTCAGATACGGAAGGAAATTAAGGAGAGTTTACAAAATTAAGAAGAAAGGAAAAATTTAGGGGACTTGTGAAACTCAGTGAGGAAATCCAATACACAGACATTATATGTTTCTGAAAAAGAGAGAAACAAAGCAGAAAGAAGAATCAATTAAGTTATTTCTTGATTGCAGAATAGAAATACCTATTTGAGATTTCAGAAGGAAATTAGTGGATTCAAAGACCTTACCATGTGCCCAGCAAAACTAACAGGAGAGAAAAGCTAGACACATTATAGGGACATTTATGAATTTCACAGATTCACAAATAATTTTCATAATCTTATTGACAGACACTTAAAAAAGAATAAAAGTCGAGGGGTCCCTGAATTTCCTTTGACGACTCTAAAAATCAGAATAACCATAATGGTGATGATGATGAGTGACAAAAATAATAATAAAGACTGCCTGAACATTTCAATGCATCAGGTATTATTCTCTATGCTTTTACAAGACAGGAAATTAAAACCTCACAACTAGTTTAAGGCTTAAGTGTTTATAATCTTTTCATTTTGTAGAATAATATTTTTAATATGGGCTTCTTAGGTGGTACTAGTGCTAAAGAGCCCACTTGCCAATGCAGGAGATGTAAGTGATGTGGGTTTGACCCCTGGTTGGGAAGATACTCTGGAGGAGGGCACGACAACTCACTCCAGTATTCTTGCCTGGAGAATCCAATGACAGAGGAGCCTGGTAGGCTATGGTCCATAGGGTTGCAAAGAGTTGGACAAGACTGAAGTGACTTAGCACACAGCACATTTTTAATATGCCTAAAACAATAAAAAAATTAAAAATAATAATAGAATACAAAATACAGTACCATGAATCATAAAAGTTACAAAATATAAGATGGTGGCTTAACTAAGACTAGCCAGATTAATTATGATAATAAATACAATTAAGTTAAATTCCCCTATAAAAAATGACTCACATTGAGTAAACTAAATATAACCAAAAATCAAACACAATTCTATGCTGTCTAAAAATTCTATGCCTCTGTGCTTTCCTCCTGCCTCAAGTAATTCAGAACATTTGAAAGCTGCCGCTGCTGCTGCTGCCAAGTCGCTTCAGTCGTGTCCGACTCTGTGCGACCCCAGAGACGGCATCCCACCAGGCTCCCCCATCCCTGGGATTCTCCAGGCAAGAACACTGGAGTGGGTTGCCATTTCCTTCTCCAATGCATGAAAGTGAAAAGTGAAGTCGCTCAGTCGTGTCAGACTTCTAGCGACCCCATGGAATACAGCCTACCAGGCTCCTCTGTCCATTGGATTTGTCAGGCAAGAGTACTGGAGTGGGTTGCCATTGCCTTCTCCGTTTGAAAGCAACAGGATATGCAAAAGTATTTAAAACAAATGAAAAGAAAATGTAAATAGACAAACACTGTTAATAAAACAGATTTTAATGAAAAAGATCTTTAAATGAATAAAGAGGCTAATTTCAAATCAAAAAAGTTATCAGTGTCTTAAAGCAATATACAATATACAATCACTGTGGGAAACAGAAACATCCCTCTATACTTCAAAGATTAATAGCAAGAAACAAATAAGGATCTAACAGATTTAGATGGTTTTGAAACAGATTTAACACATTTAACTAATACTTTTTTCTTAAATCAGAGATAATATATTTTATTCATGCATGTAATAAATATTTTTTAAAACTTCAAAACATATTACATTAAAAAAAACTTTAATATATAAATGCAAAATAGCAAAAAATATGCAAGACTCATTGTTTGAACACAGTACAAGAAAATATATCTTAAAACTCCCTTACCCCAGCTGTTCAGGAATTAAACAATCACCACAATTTCCCTAAATAATTATTAGATTAAAGCAGGATTCAAAACTGCAGTTTCAATGATAAGAAAATAGGGAAACAGAGAACAGCACATATCAAAACATGAAGGATCCAGTCAAAACTGTAATCACAGGCAAAATCAATATACTTTAATGATTTATGTAAGAAATGTATTTTAATATGTTATAGCATAGCTATAAAACAAGGGAAAATTTATGATTCATTCCCATTAAATATGGCAAAGATGTCTGATATTATTGTTATTATTCAACATTCTTGAAGAGTTTCTAGCCAATGCAACATGTAAAGAAAAAGAATTCAGATAAATAAATATTATAGGAGATTTACATGATGTGAATTTTCCAAGTGGGAAATGAATAAAATATAATTCAATAAAAAGGTGAAATTCAAATAAAGTATAGAAAAATTAATAATACATCTGTATATTATCAATAATCAGAATGAAATATAAATGAAGCACTAGTCACTTTACAAATACAAATTTATATAAGTTCTTGAATAAACTTAACAAGAAAGAAACTCATTAAACTTGTTTTTAATTTTTTATGAAAGAATCATTATAAGCTACAGTTATAAATTCTGTCACTAAAAAGTTAGACAAACAGAATAGTCTAGAGACCTCAAAAGCAGACTCATGTTTATGTGGAAAATGAAATACAATAGAGGGAGCTTGAGAAACCTATATGCCGTTAGAACTGGATATGGAACAACACACTGGTTCCAAATAGGAAAAGGAATACGTCAAGGCTGTATATTGTCACCCTGCTTATTTAACTTCTATGCAGAGTACATCATGAGAAATGCTGGGCTGGAAGAAGCACAAGCTGGAATCAAGATTGCCAGGAGAAATATCAATAACCTCAGATATGCAGATGATACCACCCTTATGGCAGAAACTGAAGAGGAACTAAAAAGCCTCTTGATGAAAGTGAAAGAAGAGAGTGAAAAAGTTGGCTTAAAGCTCAATATTCAGAAAACGAAGATCATGACATCCGGTCCCATCACTTCATGGGAAATAGATGGGGAAACAGTGGATACAGTGTCAGACTTTATTTTTCTGGGCTCCAAAATCACTGCAGATGGAGATTGCAGCCATGAAATTAAAAGATGCTTACTCCTTGGAAGGAAAGTTATGACCAACCTAGATAGTATATTCAAAAGCAGAGCCATTACTCTTCCAACAAAGGTCCATCTAGTCAAGGCTATGGTTTTTCCAGTAGTCATGTATGGATGTGAGAGTTGGACTGTAAAGAAACCTGAGTGCCAAAGAATTGATGCTTTTGAACTGTGGTGTTGGAGAAGACTCTTGAGAGTCCCTTGGACTGTAAGAAGATGCAACCAGTCCATTCTGAAGGAGATCAGCCCTGGTTGTTCTTTGGAAGGAATGATGCTAAAGCTGAAACTCCAGTACTTTGGCCACCTCATGTGAAGAGTTTACTCATTGGAAAAGATTCTGATGCTGGGAGGGATTCAGGGCAGGAGGAAAAGGGGATGACAGAGGATGAGGTGACTGGATGGCATCACAGACTAGATGCACATGAGTTTGAGTGAACTCTGGGAGTTGGTGCTTGACAGGGAGGCCTGGCGTGCTGCAATTCATGGGGTCGCAAACAGTCAGACACGACTGAGCGACTAAACTGAAGGTATTAATAGAAAAGAGACAGATTGTTTAGTAGATGGTGTTGAGAAAAATGTCTTACTATATAAAAAAATAAGATATGAGGCATAGAGAAAGATTCCAGATGGATAAGGTATCTAAATTTGAAGGTAAAACCATAAAGCTAATAAAAAAAAATAACACAGAAGAATATCTTGGTACCCTAATTGTGGAAAAGTACAACACTTCAGGATCATGAAATAGAAAATTGCTCAACTTGATTGCATCATACTAAAGATTTTCATTCAATGTTGGACACCATTAGGATTAATATCTAGACTATACATGAGCCTATATGAACAAATAAGAAGCAGATATGAACTCCAATAGAAAAATGATCCCAGAGTATATGCAGAGGCAGTTCATCAAAGAGAACACCTAAGGGGCTGATAACCTTACAAAGTGATACTCAAAATCATTAGTAATTAGATGAATGCAAATTAAAATAACAATGAATATCCCTGAAGATCTGTCAGATAGATAAAATATTAGCTGATATTGCTAAGTATTGGTAGGTGGAGGGAACGTAGGAATACTCAGGCACTGCTGGTTGGAATATAGAATAAAATAGACAACCTGTAGCAAACTGGCATGGAGAAGGCAATGGCAACCCACTCCAGTGCTCTTGCCTGGAAAATCCCATGGGCGGAGGAGCCTGGTAGGCTGCAGTCCATGGGGTTGCCAAGAGTCAGACACGACTGACTGAGTGACTTCACTTTCACTTTTCACTTTCATGCATTGGAGAAGGAAATGGCAACCCACTCCAGTGTTCTTGCCTGGAGAATCCCAGGGACGGGGGAGCCTGATGGGCTGCTGTCTATACGGTCGTGCAGAGTTGGACACGACTGAAGCGACTTAGCAACAGCAGCAGTGGCAGCAAACTGGCAATACCTAACCAAATTAAATAAAGGTATGCCATATGACAAGTGATTCCTCTCCTTATAAAACCATAAATGGAAGTGAATGAGAATGTTCCTTGAAACATTGTTTGTGTTGGCAGAAAGTTGGAGGCAATCCAGCTATTCTTTGCTGGTGGAATGAATATATAAATATTGTGAATGCATTCTATGGAAATCCATACTGGTTAAGACTAACGAGCAGCATTTAGATGTATACTTAGAAGAACATGGCTAAAATTTAAAAACCTTAGGTGGAAAAAGGCAAGAAACAATAAAATCTACAACACACAATAACATTTGTGTAAATTAGCAATTCATGTACACAAATACACATTTTACAGAAACACAGAGGACTTGAAAAGATATAAAAACAAATGAAAATTGTTATATTTGAGGTAAGAATTTTTTTTTTTAGACAAGGTAAGAAATGGGAATGGGGAATAGAGGTCAAAAGGAATAAATAAATAGATTCTTGCACAGCAGTGTAAAAGAATTAAAAACAGGAAGGAAAGAAAGGAAGAAAAGGAACTAGTAAGCTTAATATACAGTAGGATGTTTTTTGAAGGACTAAAAGAAGGATGTTACTAAAAGAAAATGCATGCCATATTCTCAGATTTGAAGGTTCAGAATTATAGCTATGTCAATTTTCAGAAAATAGCCTTAAACGTCATTCAGTTCCAATAAAAATTTTTTGGATGTTGCTTTTGTGACTAAATGTGGTGATTAGGTGCTGGATGCCTTCATTTTTAACTCCCTTACTCTTTTCCTACTGCTCTGTATCCTTCAGGTATGACTTAAATAGGCTGCATTACAGGCTTCTCTTACCTTCTGGTTCCAAGTTGAGTTCGTCTGACAATAGATTAAGGGTAGGAGGTGGGTTATTGGTGGGGAGTAGTGTTTATTTTGACCCATGCCTCCTTGCTCCAGATCACTGTGAACCAGATGAGGTGATGTCAAGATCCTGACACAGCTCTCTCTGAACCCTTAGACCTAAGGGTGATAATGGTTTTTGACCGTAACTAACTCCAAGATGATGCACTATTTATAGCTGCATAAGAACAACCACAAAATTTTTGCAGAAGATTAACAAGGAAAAACTTGTACTATTAAATAAGCTTTGTTGTCCAGTCCAGTCATGTCTGACTCTTTGCAATCCCAGGAACTGCAGCAGTCCAGGCTTCCCTGTCCTTCACCATCTCTTGTATCCTAAACTACAGTAGTTAAAACAAAGTGATTGTAGTACAAGGATACGCTAACTATGGGAAAGCCCTGTTATACAACCTGAGATATCTGTGCTCTTATTTGTGCATGTATAAGTATGATTAAAGGTAATATATCAATAGTTTGGGGAAATTTAACTATTTTGCAGCTAAAAGGTTAAATTCTTATGTCACAGCCCATGCTGAGATAAATTCAAGTTGGATAAAACAGAAATCTAAAAAGAAAGATATACTTAAGCATAAAAATAAAGATAGAAACTATAAAGACAGTGACTGATTTGATTATATAAAATGTATAAAAATAAACTGTTAATATGTTAATTTATAGAAGTAAAGTTAAAAAGAAAATGTCAAATAAAAATACATTACAAGCACATGTACCATGTGATTCATAGTAAATGTGAATATTTCCCTTGGTAAATATGTCACCAAACAAGTTCCTTAAATTTCAGTGATGGGCCAAATGATATCTTTGCCAGAAAAGATGATGCTTTCATAAGGCTGATTATTTTATTGGAGATTTTAAGTATCTAAATGATAATAGTGAGAAAGTTCACATTTGAAACTTTCTAATTAGACTATGAAGGGGTTCAGAATGAGCTTCCCAAGATATGCCACTTTGGCATGTGGACTGTGTTGAGCAGATGACCCAGCAGGCTCAACAAAAACTTTTACTTCTCCTTTAACTATCTAAAAGAATTTAGATAGGGGTGTGGCCCGGAGAGAGACCTATTACTAAGAGAGACTTTCTATCTAAATGATCTATCTGTTTAGCAGCACAAACATCTGACTACCAAACATCAGCTTTTCTTATTGTTCTGTGAATCAACCTGCATCCCTTTGAAGCCCAGGGGCCCCACCCCATTCCTTAGCTCATGATGGCATTTAAAGCTCTACCACACTGTTCTTCCTTAGGTCTCATTGTCTGTGCAGAGCCTCTGTTAGTACCCAATTATATATTTTCTCCTGTTAATCTATCTTCAGTTTCAGTTCAGTCACTCAGTCGTGTCAGATTCTTTTTCACTCCATGGACTGCAGCACGCCAGGCTTCCCTGTCCATCACCATCTCCTGGAGCTTGCTCAAACTCATGCCCATTGGGTTGGTGATGCCATCCAAACATTTCATCCTCTGTCATCCCCTTCTCTTGCCTTCAATCTTTCCCAGCATCAGCGTCTTTTCCAATGAGTCAGCTCTTCACATCAGGTGGCCAAAGTATTGGAGTTTCAGTTTCAACATCAGTCCTTCCAATGAACACCCAGGACATGGCCCAGCTTCAACATCAGTCCTTCCAATGAACACCCAGGACATGGCCGCAGCTACTGACCTAGGACATGAGGTATCTGCTCTTGGCTGCTCTAGTGCTACACAGCCACTTAATAGGTTAAAGCCTAGTTACCTATCTGTGATCAGTTGTCTTTGGGTTTTGATTTTGTAACCTTGTAACCTGTTACAAATGATTTTGTAACAAGATTAGATTTTGGTCTGCTTAAGTAGGTCATCCTAGCATTAGAGCCAACTCAGTCTCATGGTTTCTTTGTTTAATTAAACACCAGTAATCCCTATAGACGTCCCTGGTGGCTCAGACAATAAAGAATCTTCCTGCAATGCAGGACACCTGCATTTGATCCCTGGGTCGGGAAGATCTCTTGGAGAAGTAAATGGCAAACCACTCCAGTATTCTTGCCTGGAGAATTTCATGGACAGAGGAGCCTGGTAGGCTTCATTGCATGGGGTCCCAAGTAATGAGACATGACTGAGTGACTAACATTTTCACATTTCCAATGCCCTGGAGAAGGAAATGGATAACCACCCAAGTATTCTTGTCTGGGAAATCCCAAGGACAGAGGAGCTTAGAGGGCTAAGGTCCATAGGATCGCAAGAGTCAGACACGACTTATTGACTAAACAGCAGCCGCAATGAGGTTACAATTATTCCCATTGTTTAGGTCACAAAACATTCAGCTTTCCATTTTTTGAGGGGCCAGATCATTAATTGAAGTTGATAATAATATAAGAAGTGGGCATTTGAATCTTACCACTTTTTGTGGAAGTTCCTGACATTGTATAGGAGGCAGTGATCAAGACCATTCCCAAGAGAAAGAAATGCAACAAAGTAAAATAGTTGTCTGAGGAGGCCTTACAAATAGCTGAGAAAAGAAGAGAGGCTAAAGCAAAAGGAGAAAAGAAAAGATATACCTATTTGAATGTAGAGTTCCAAAGAATAGCAAGGAGAGATGAGAAGCCTTTCTCAGTGATCAATGCAAAGAAATAGAGGAACAGAATGGGAAAGGGTAAAGATCTCTTCAAGAAAATTAGAAATACCAAGGGAACATTACTGTTAGGTAGTTAGAATAGGAAAAAGGAGTCAAAAATGGCGGCGGTTAAAAGACAAGGGAAAAGTCCTTGAAAATAGAACAAAGGAGGGCCTGAGGATGAGAGTAAGGACCTCAGGTAAAACATACAGCACTCCTCGCTAGCCCAATTTACATAGGGCAGGCCCAGGGGGAGGAGAAATAACATAAAAAGAGGAGTGAAAATTGGGCCGGGGACCACTCCTCTCTTTGTGTCTTTTGGTTCGGCATGCCATCATACCTCGAGGATATATTTTCCTTTACTTTCTAAATAAAACTTAGCTGTAACACAGAGCTGTAACAGTGGTCTGTCTGAGGGCTGTGAGGCTGGTCAGTCCTTCGCTTCAAATTTTTGTTGCTATGAGACAGAACTGAGGAAATTACATACTCCCCTGACATCTATGGTGCTGTTTCTTGGATTTAACCTGGCTGAAGCAACCTCAGCTTGGTCCCCTGCAAGGAGGAAGCCAAGCACAGCAGGAGCCCAACTGGGCAAAAGCTCCTGCAATGGAAGCTGAACGCAAAGAAAACCCAGTGCAGAGAAAGTGACAAAAAGCCCAATGTGCTGGAAAGGTGGACAGTGAAAAACGAATTCAGCAGAAAGCTCATGCGGCTCAGTCTCAGATTCCAGAAGACCTCTGATTAAGGTAGGGGATCCTCGCTCCCATGGTTGGAAGGACATATGCCTAACAAAATCTTCATTCCTTTACAATCTCTCGTTTCTTGTTTCCTTAAACCCCCGTGAACAGGTGAGCAGCAGTGGGTGCAACTGAGGGACTTTGGCAAGGGCTTGTCCTCAGTATGTCCCAAAGGCTCCATTATCTCCTGGGCCCCAGTAGCTGTTACCCAAACCGTGGGAGTTCTTCTGTCCTTAATCTTCTTTGTACCAAGGATCAGGCCAATGAAAACAGTGAGCACAGGTCAGGTATTTAGCAGATTCTCTGGCAGGTTATGAAGGGGATTCCCCAGCATGTTTTTCCCACCACTTTTTCCTCCTGTTCTCAGCTCCTCTCTCCTGGGACTTGAGCCCAGACAAAACCCATGGAGCCTGGCTTCAGGACCTAGTGAAACTTAGGCTCTGATGTCTCATTGCAAAAATTCAGTTAGAGACACTGCCCTAGGTAAGAGGTGGATTTTTTTCAGATTCAGAGAGAACCACACTCCACAGGGTGTGGGCCATCACAGAGGGCAAGTGCTTCGGCCATGGAATGTAGTCTGGGTGAATTCATATGCTAACGAGTGGGAGGATCATCCTAACCATTGGGGACCCACCCACTCCTCCTTCTTTAGATGGTGACTTGGAACTGTCCTGCCTCCTTTGGATGTGTCATTTAACTTGCAGATTGGGGATCAAGGTTTAGTTGAATTTGACTTTTCACCTTGGATCCATTTGGTTTTAATTGGTTTATGTTATGCCCTTGGGCTATGTCATTCTTTCAAAAGTTGTGCCATGCTCTCTCTTCCCTCCTGTTTCTTGCTCTTCTCCTGAGCCCCGTCCAGGCCCACAATGTTGCCTCTATAATCTTCTGGAAGGACAACCAGAAAATAGCTGTCCCTTGGGAGGGAAATAGTGTTTAATATCCAATCCATCTAGATATTCAGGCCTTCATCTACCATTCTACAGCATGCGCAACAACAGCATCTCTCAGTGGACCCGCTAGTGCGGGTGACAGGCACACAATGTCTGCTAGAAGTCCATCTGTTGAAGGCATCCCTTCAAAGGCAACTGGGCTTCCAGGGATAATGTTTGCCACTTTGGGAGTTAGCCCTGCAGGCTGTTTGGGCCCAAACCCTTACCACCCTTCTCCTAAAAGCTACAAACATATCCCTGGATCAAATTTCCCCTCCACTTTTATGGAACATCTAGTCTGTTGCTTCTTATGAATTTTTTCTTAAGCCACTTACTAACTCCTATAACCAGGACCCTGCCCCTTGTAGGCAACATTGCTCCACCCTGCTTATTATTAAGATACCTTTAATGCTAACAGGGCCAGATAATCCACTCCTTTCTCATTACTTCTGTTATTACCTAGAGGGGGTCTATGACAATGAAATGTTTACCACTGGAGACACCCTAAGCTGCTCTTATGGAGGACTAGGGGAGGAAATCAGTGACTTACATTCTGTCAGAGCAGTCAGAGGATAAGGATAATGGCTGTTTCAACAGGTTCCCAGTCTCAGGGCACGGCTTGGATTGTTTCACATCATGATATCTATTTCCATCTGTGATGAACAAACTGGCAATAAATTAAAATTACAACCCCTTAATCCTACCCAGCACATGTCACTCTGGAGACTTTGGGGATGCCCAACTCCAGCCCCAGGGTCCCAGGAGGTTGTCCTGCCTTGACCTGCCTAGGGATCTGGTCCCTGGGAGGTTGTCATGCCTCAGCCTGCTTGGGGATCCATCAGTCCAGGATGCCAGGAAGTCAACCTGTCTTGACCTGCCTAGGGTACTGGTCACTGGGAGGTTGTCACGCCTCAAACTGCTCAGGGATCTGTCAGTCTGGGGGATCCCAGGAGGTCAACCTGCCTTGACCTGCCTAAGGATCTGGTCCTCAAAAAGTTGTCCTGCCTCAACCTGCTTGGGGATCTGCCAGTCCAGGGGTCCTAGGAGGTTGACATACCTTGACCTGCCCAGGGATTTGATCTCCAGGAGGCTGTCATGCCTCAGCTTACCTGGGGATCTGCACTCTGACATGGGGATGCCTGGCTCTCAGCTTGCAATAGTACTGGGTAGGATAAGCTTCAGAAAGTCTCACCCCTAAGGAAGTCCACCTATGGAAATTAAAGGAAGCCTATTACTTGTGGCACTGTGCCCAGTCTCAGCAATAACTCAGGAACCCAATGAGAACCCCATTGCCTTTCTGGCCTTTCTAAAAGTTTCTAAAAAGTTTACCAATCTGGACTTAGACTATCACCAGGGACAGGTGATTTTAAAGGACAAATTCCCATCCCAGTGTGTATCAGACATCAGGATAAAGTTACAACAGCTACAGCAGCAGGATCCTGCTGCCTCTTTAGATGAGATGGTCCAGACCACCACCAATACCTTTTATAACAGAGAACAAGAAAGGGAGACAAAGGCCCAGGAAAGGGAGAATAGGAAAGAAGCAAGCTATACACAGATGCTGGCATCCTTCCAGAAAAGCAAACCCCGAGTCTTTAAAGGACAAGGCAGGAGGCAAATGCCTAATCTGTAGACAGGTGAGGCATTGGGCCAAATAGTGTCCAAACCATGACAAATCTCCTAAAACACCTTGCTACAAGTGTCATCAGTTGGGACATTGAGCCTCAAGAGCCTTGGGATCCAAGAGCCTCAAGGTCAAGTGGCAATGTTTCCCTCATGATGGTTCAACAGGACTGAAGCAGCCCGCTCCAGCCAGCCCGCCTGTCACAGATAACCATCACGGGGCTGGAGCCAAGGGTGCAACTGGATGTGGCAGGTAGGTCCGAGAATTTCTTGGTTGACACAGGGGCTACCTACTCTGTCCTGACTTCCTACTCCGGAGCCTTCTCCTCCCAGACCTGTACCATTTTGGGTGCTACAGGAAAAACAATTACTAAAAGATTCACCTGAGCACTACTTTGTTGCTGGGATGGACAAATATTTTCCCACCAGTTTCTGGTGGTCCCTGAGTGTCCTACTCCCTTATTGGGAAGAGATACTCACTAAACTGTGGACCACCCTTGTGATGGGAAGCTTTTCAGCCCCTAGAGCCCTACAGTTTCTTGTTACTACTGAGGAACCCATTACACCTTCTCCAATAGAGAGGGACCAAAAACTATGGGAGAACAAAATTAACCCCCTTAACTCAAGCACCTGCCTTCAGGTTGTGAGACTCAGAAAAAGTATTCCAACTTTATGTCCACGAAAAAGAAGGACTAGCCTTGGGAATGTTAACTCAAAGGTTGGGATCTGAGCCCCTAGCCTGTAGCTTACTTATCCAAGAGGCTCGGCCCAACCACCTTAGGTTGGACTGCCTGCCTTCGAAATCTTGCAGCTATTGGGATCCTGATAGAAGATGCTTTAAAACTCTCTTTTGGGGGCAAACTAACTATTTTCACCAGCCACCAAGTGAAATAACTCCTAAATGGGAGAGGCCATTTATGGATGTCTGATCAAAGAATCTTCAGATATCAAGTAGTGCTGATGGAAAATCCAGGCCTCACTATATCTCCTTGTGAGGTTCTTAACCCAGCCACCCTCCTGCCTACCCCCAAGGGCTCTCTCCTCTTTCACTCTTGCCTAGAAACTTTGGACCACTGGACAAAACCCTAAGAAGGATTGTCAGAAGATCCTCTGACCAATCCTGAGGAAATCTGGTACACTGATGGAAGCAGCTTTGTCTTGGATGGAAAAAGAAGAGCTGGATATGCAGTAGTCTCCAATTTTGAGACCATAGAGGCTAAACCTTTGCCCCCAGGTACTTCAGCCCAATTAGCTGAGCTTACAGCCCTGACTCAAGCTTTAGAGCTGGGAAAAGGAAAAAGAGTAGCCATTTACACTGACTCCAAGTATGCCTTTCTGGTGCTACATATACATGCGGCTATTTGGAAAGAAAGAGGCCACTTGACTACCCGAGGGTCCCCAGTCAAACATGGTGATCAAAGCCTTAGGTTCTTGGAGGCACTTCATCTGCCCACTGAGATTTTAGTCTCCCATTGTAAAGGACACAAAAAGGGAGCACGGAAGTGGCACAAGGGAACCAAACAGCCCATCAGGCAGCTAAGAGATAGCATTACAGTACAATGATCTAATAGGGGTTGCCATAGACTAATTTGCCAGAAACTCCTTCATATACTGAAGGTGAGACTCTTAAACCTAAGAGTGAGGGCTTTCAAGATCATATGGGGTGGTTCCATGAGAGGGACTCCTTTTTCGCCTGGGAATCTCCAATGGAAGTTGGTTAACTCCTTACATGCCACCACTCATTTAAGGGGAAAGGCCCTCCAAAGATTACTAGAAAGATCCTTCAGAGGAACAGGTCTTCAAACGACTATAAGGCAAGTGGTCACCTCTTGTCCCACTTGCCAATTAAACAACCCCTAAGGACCTCGAAGACCTGAGCTGGCCCAGCCTGTCCAATGATGTGGGACCTACCCAGGAGAGGACTGGCAGATGAACTTCACCCAGATGTCAGTTTCTCAAGGGTATAAATACCTATTAGTCATGATAGATACAGTCACAGGATGGATTGAAGGTTTTCCCACCTGGACTGAGAAGGCTGAGGAGGTGGTAAAAAACAAACAAACAAACAAAAAAAACCAAACTGTTCCATGAAATCATTCCAAGATTTGGTCTGCCCAGGTCAAAGTGACAATGGAACATCATTTACTTCTAATGGCACCCAAGGGGTCTCTAAAGCATTGGTCATTACTTATTATCTCCATTGTGCCTGGAGGTCTTAGTCTTCAGGAAAAGTAGAAAGTGCCAACCAATTCTTAAAATCAACAATAACAAAGATAACCCAGGAGATCTCCCTGGGATGGAAGGAGGCTTTACCAATATCCCTCCTCTGCACCCATATTGCCCCTAAGGAACAGGTTGGTCTTAGTCCTTATGAGATGCTATGGGAGACCTTTGTTTTTTTTTTTTAATGCCAATGACCTCTTCCTAGAACCAGAGGCTCAGACCCTCCAGTCTTATACCATGGCCATTGGGCAATTCCAACAGGATATACACTTGTGGAGTGTCAGCCAGGACCCAAAAGATTCTAAAGTCATCACTATTTGCTCCAGGGGCACAAGTCCTAATTAAAGTCTGGAAAGATGGGTCCCCAAAGGCTTAACTCCATCCCACATGGAAGGTCCCCTGCCCTGTAATACTTTCTACCCTCACAGGAGTCAGTGTACCAGGACATGACTCCTGGATTCACTACTCATGAGTCAAGCCTTGGAAGAAAACAGAAGAGGACACTCAATACACCTGTGAGCCCCTGGGAGCTCTCAGATACCTATTCAGGACTACAAATGAGTGCCATTCTAATGAACACCCCCAAAATTAAGTTTCTGTGGGTAAGATTTTCCAGGACAGCTCTAAAGAGCCAACACAGCTTGGCAGGGTTTGTACTCCAAAACAGACAAGAGGTAGATCTCCTGATCCCTGAACAAGGAGGGACTTGAGCCATCTTGAGTGAGACATGTTGTTTCTGGGTAAATACATCTAGCTAAGTTAAAGAAAATCTCACAGTCCTAAAGAAAAACATTCAGACCCCACAGGCTCTCAAAGAACAAGCTGGAGAGTTCTCCAGGTGGCTACAATCTCTCTTTGGGGGATCCTCCTGGTGATGGGAAATTTGGAGTTGGCTAATGCCCCTACTAGTCCTTGTCGTCACCATATTGATGCTGCTTGTGATTGCTCCATGTATTATCAATTGTCTAATACATTTTGTCTCTGCCCAGGTCAGCAAGCTACAACATGTAGTGCCAGTTGAACAAGGATATATAAAACTACAGCTGACCACAGAAAAAAAAAATCACTCACCCTTAGCTGGACACTGCTACAAGGACTCTGAGGCTTGAGACTAGCCAGAGGGGGATGCCCAAAGCCCCTTGCCATCCCAGTTCAGCAGGAAGTAGCCAGAGAGACCTCGATGTCCCTATTCCCAAAGATTGGGCCTCCCATCTCTTGAAGAAGTAGGAAAAAGGAGTCCAAAATGGCAGTGGCTAAAATAAAAAGAAGGGAAAATCCACAGAAATAGAACAAAGTAAGGTCTGAGGACCGGAGTGAGGACCTCAGGTAAAACAAACAGCACTCCTGACCAACCTAATTTACATAGGGCAGCCCCGGGGGAGGAGAAAAAACATATAAAAAGAGGAGCCACAATTAGGCTGGGGGCCTCTCTTCTCTTTGCGTCTTTTGGGATGGCATTCCGCCATGCCTCGAGGAAGTATTTTCCTTTACTTTCTAAATAAAATTGAGTTAAAACACGGAGCTGTGGCACTGGTCCATCTGAGAGCTATAACACTGGTCGTCCAAGGGCTGTAACGTTGGTTTGTCCCTCGCTTCAAATTTTTTTGTGATGAGACAGAACCGAGGAAATTACAAACTCCCCTGACAGTATTTCTAATTTTCTTGAAGAGATCTCTAGTCTTCCCAATTCTATTGTTTTCCTCTACTTCTTTGCATTTATCGCTGAGAAAAAGCTTTCTTACCTCTCTTTGCTATTCTTTGGAACTCTACATTCAAATGGGTATATCTTTCCTTTTCTCCTTTTGCTTCCGTTCTTTTCTTAACTATCTGCAAGGCCTCCTCAGACAACCATTTTGCCTCTTGGCATTTCTTTCTCTTGGGGACGGTCTCGATCACTGCCTGCTGTACAATGTCAGGAACTTCCATCCATAGTTCTTCAGGCACTCAGATGAGATCTAATCCCTTGAATCTATTTGTCACTTCCACTGTATAATCATAAGGGATTTGATTAGGTCATACCTGAATGGTCTAGTGGTTTTCCCTACTTTCTTCAATTTAAGCCTGAATTTGGCAATAAGGAGTTCATGATCTGAGCCACAGTCAGCTCCCAGTCTTGTTTTTGCTGACTTTCTAGAGCTTAAAAGAGAGTCAATTTCTAGGTAGTTTGATAAGAAGTCTGGGGTCCCCAAGGAGGAGAGTGGGGTCTGGGGCTTTTCAAGATTAGATAGGGGTCTGGAGTCCTCAAGGAGGAGAAAAGAACAAACTTTTTATTCTACATTTCTTAGTCTTAGTCACATAAAACATTTTTTTTTTCTTTAAGCCCAGAGCTGATGATTACACAACAAAACAGCTCAGCTTAAACTCTGTAGTAAGGATTTCCTGGTGACTCAGATGGTAAAACGTCTGCCTATAATGCTGGAGACCCAGGTTCAATCCCTTGGTCGGGAAGATCTCCTGGAGAAGGAAATGGCAACACACTCCAGTATTCTTGCCTGGAAAACCCTATGGCTGGAGAAGTGGGGTTAGAGTCTACAGACCCCAGTCCATGGGGTCGCAAAGAGTTGGACACGACTGAGTGACTTCACTTTCTTTCAAGGATTATATAACAACAATGTATCCTGCTTGAGGACTATTTCTCCTTGAAAACCTTCTGACTAATTCTGTTATCTTCAAATGTATATTATGAGAGTGGGTCTGGTAAGATCTTTCTATTGTTAGTTATAATCCTGTCATCTTAAAAAGTACATTGTAGGAGTGGATCTGGTAAGATCTTTACAACCCTGAGGCATTCTTTTGTTTTATTGTAATAACCAATTTAAAAAGTATATAGCTCCTTTGCTAAAACTATCGAAGGGGGCACTCTCTGTCCTCCTTCTGATGTCTGTGTTAGGAGCTCTCTCTGTCCCTTTTCATACTTCAATAAAACTCTAATACACATAAACTCTTGAGTGATCAAGCCTGGTCCCTGGTCCTGAAGCTAAATCTTCGTCTGAGATCACAAATCCCACACCATTCACTGTAAGCTATCACTTCTCCATCTTTGGCTGCAAAGAATATAATCAATCTGATTTTGGTATTGACCATCAGGTGATGTCCATGGGTAGGGTCTTCTCTTGTGTTGTTGAAAGAGGGCATTAGCTATGACCAGTGTGCTCTCTTGGGAAAACTCTGTTAGCCTTTGCCCTGCTTCATTTTGCACTCCAAGGCCAAATTTGCCTGTTACTTCAGGTATCCTCTTGACTTCCTGCTTTTGCATTCCAGTCCCGTGTGATGTAAAGGGCATCTTTTTTGGGTGTTAGCCATCTTTTCTGGGTGAGGCTGATTAGCCAGATGGTGATTGCAGCCTTGTGAAAAGATGCTTACTCCTTGGAAAGAAAGTTATGACCAACCTAGATAGCATATTCAAAAGAAGAGATATTACTTTGCCAACAAAGGTCCGTCTAGTCAAGGCTATGGTTTTTCCAGTAGTCATGTATGGATGTGAGAGTTGGACTGTGAAGAAAGCTGAGCACTGAAGAATTGATGTTTTTGAACTGTGGTGTTAGAGAAGACTCTTGAGAGTCCCTTGGACTGCAAGGAGATCCAACCAGTCCATTCTAACGGAGATCAGTCCTGGGTTTTCTTTGGAAGGAATGATGCTGAAATTCCAGTACTTTGGCCATTTCATGCGAGGAGTTGACTCATTGGAAAAGACTCTGATGCTGGGAGGGATTGGGGGCAGGAGGAGAAGGGGAGGACAGAGGATGAGATGGCTGGATGGCATCACTGACTCAATGGACGTGAGTCTGAGTGAACTCCAGGAGATGGTGATGGACAGGGAGGCCTGGTGTGCTGCAGTTCATGGGTTCTCAAAGAGTTGGACACGACTGAGCGACTGAACTGAACTGAACTGAACTGAATTAGCCAGTATGGTCTAAAATATTGACAAACTGACTTTTATGGATAAAGTTTGCTGATGCCTACTGTACAGGAAAGGCTTACCAAAGTAGAAATGAGCAGACTTTCTGAAAGGCTTTTAAATTGCTTCAAGTCACCTTGATTTTTATTTTTTGAGGAAATAAAAATTATAAAGACATTGGACCTCTCCAGTTTACATAACAGAAGTGTTATGTTTTGTTGTTGTTGTTTGATCATATCTTTAACTGGAAGATAATTGCTTTACAATATTGGTTTCTGCCATGCATCACCATGAATCAGTCATAGGTGTAACTATGTCTCCTCCCTTTTGAACCTCCCTCACACCCCCCAACCCATTCACACCCCTCTAGGCTGTCACAGAGCACTGGGTTTGAACTCCATGTCATATAGCAAATTCCCACTGGCTATCTACTTTATGGATGGTAGTGTATATATTTCAATGCTAAAAGCTATTTTCTTAAAAAGCAAAGACATAATTGTGAGCTATCTTCTATGGGGTAGTGCTGAGTAACAGTGAATTGCTCATTTACCAGTGGACCTTAAAGCTATTTAAGCAGGTAATATATGCCTAAACCCAGTGAAAATCATTGACAAGTCTAGAGCAGACAGATTTGGGACTTGAGTAGGTATGTAGGAATGATGAAAGTAGTGGTCAACAGACACGAACTTGGTTCTGGAGAATCTGGGAATGAACTGGGAACTTCCAAACACTAAATGAATGGGGAAATAAAGATGTCTGCACCAGAAACAGCTTAAGAAGCTCCTGAATGGGGCATTACAGTTATCAATTTTTTGTTACTTATAGGGTTAAACCCCATCCTTCTACAATGTGAGATATGACTGTCAGAAAAAGTTGTGGGAGCTTTTTTTTTTTTAGAGTATCCTTGAGGAGTGCTATGGGCTAAGTTGCTTCAGTTGTGTCCCACTCTTTGGGACCCTATGGACTGTAGCCTTCCAGGATCCTCTGTCCAGGGCACTCTCCAAGCAAGAACTAGAGTGGGTTGCCATCCCCTTCTTCAGGGAATCTCCCTGACTCGGGGATTGAACTCATGTCTCTTACGTCTCCTGCATTGTCAGGGGGGTTCCTTAACATTAGCACCACCTTGGAAGCCCCACCTGAGCAGACCATTTTGTCTCACTATAAGAGAAAACAATAGTATCTATACAGGGACATAGTATTATTCACATCTGTAAATACAATAACAAGACAACAGGCCAAAATGAAATCACTTACATTAAGCACAAGATCACCAGACTGAGACTTATTTACAGTTTCAGCTCTCCCCAAAATGGAACCTTAAAATAGTCATTATCAATAAGGAATCACATAATAAGCAATAGTTAGGTAATCTACTTGAGATCCTTGTCATCCCCTAAAGGAAAATGACCTTGTAATAACTCACGTTTTTTTTGGTCTAGAATAACTTCCTTGTTCCTGCTCTCTTCTGTCTATAAAAGTCTTTCATTTTGTACAGCTCCTCAGAACTCCTTTCTATTTGTTAAATTGGATGCTGCCCAATTCATGACTCTTTGAATAAAGCCAGAAATGCGTTTAAAATGTACTCAGTTGAATTTTGTTTTTTAACAACCTCAAATGCTCTGGATGGTTTCAAACCAGATATAAAGATTCTTCACGTAACATCTGAAAAAGAGGATTAAAAACCATAGATAAGTATGTTCCAACATGAGAGGGGAGAAGAGTGGTGGAAATTTGCTTTAGAGAGGAGGGAACAAGTTCCCAAAAGGGAACTTTTGAGGATCCAGGTAAAGTGGGAGAATTGCTATAATGGCAAATTATACTGATATAAAGAGCAAAGACAAAATTACAGTCCAGAGAGAAGAGAGGGTAGGAAAACAAGAAGGACTAGTGAAGTGAGAAAAGGGTTAAAATATGAAAGCTAGAGGATAAAGAGAATGGAATGAGGAGTGAAGAACAGATAAGATGGTGTTACCTCATATGATAGAGCACTGCCTCCACTTTTAAAGACCTGATTTGCCAGGGTTACAAAGGGACATGATAGATTACAATATACAGTGCTTTTCTTTCAAGGAACTGGCAATCTGGGATTGGGGGTGGTGGAAGAGAAAACATGTACACATAATATTAACTAATACTCCAAGACGGTATAAAGAATGCAATCCACAGAATCATAGCAGGTGGTTTAGCCCACGCAGATGTGAACTGTAAAACATATTTCTTTTTCATTCCTGAATTCCTTTTTAAAAACCTGATTTCAGTTTAAAAACTGATCACTGATTTCAGTTAACATCAAAAAAAAAAGGTACCTAGGGCAGTAGTTTCCACTAAGGTTATCCTGAGGTTCAAATCCAGGTGGCATAGATAACCAAAAAGACCATGTATATATTTGCATTTAAAGTTGCATGATTTACAAGTTTTTGCATTTCCACACATATTATGCATATAATTATGTTGACTGTAAGATCTGCCCTTACACATGATATTAAACTTTCAGTAGGCCGGGGGGAATCAGTTCTTACTTTTTCTTGCCCTCTTTCTTCTTATCATCCTCTGTCATTGATCTAGCCATCTCGTGGGAGAGGACAGCTAAGGCGCATAGTGACTGGGTGGCTGAGGGCTAAGGGGTGATAGGGATTTCAACCAGACCCTAGGTGGGAGAGCACTGGATCCAGGTGATGAGGGCACCATGTTCTCACAAAATCATAGGAGACTATGTATTTGGCATCAGAGAAAGGCTCAATCAACACCTGTGAAAAAAAACGTGTGAAATAATATTAGTAAAATTAATGATTATTCACATCTATTTTCTTTTTCTGACCTATCTGAAAGACATAATCCCTGAGCCGCAAACATGAATACAAATGGTTACCATTTATTGAAAACTTGTTAGGTACCCAGCATCATGTTACTTTATACACAGCTTTTCATTCTATTTTTAAAAAATAATTATTTACTTTTTTAAGTAGCTACTGCTATTTGTACAGTTGAAACAAAGGAGACTTAGACAGGTAAATGACTTGCCCAAAGTCACACAACTAGTAAATGTCAGCACAGGGATTCACTGATCGATTCAAATAATGCTTACCGAGTGCCTCACGTGCGCCAGACACTGGTGAGGCACTATCAGTTGTATTTTAGAGTCATGCTAAGTACTATACATAATTAGGATAAATATTTTCTGCCTTAAAACTGCTTATTCTTTGGGTGTCTCTCTGGAAAACAGTAGTAGAACCATTCACCCATTCACTGAAGTCATAAATCCAAAGATCCATCTTAGATTATACCTACTGCACCAATTTTCATATTTTCTCATATTATCTTACAGCTTTGTCCTTGGTCTCCAGGCCCTTAGAAAATGAGAGGTAGCCAGACATGGTAGGAATGGCATTCAGTTCAGTTCAGTCGCTCAGTCGTGTCCGACTCTTTGCGACCCCATGGACTGCAGCACGCCAGGCCTCCCTGACCATCACCAACTCCCAGAGTTCACTCAAATTCATGTCCATTGAGCCGATGATGCCGTTCAACCATCTCATAGTCTGTTGGCCGCTTCTCCTCCCGCCTTCAGTCTTTCCCAGCTGAGTGTTTTTCGCATCAGGTGGCCAAAGGTTGACATTAGGAATCTTCATTTCCTAGTGCTTAACACTGAGCTCAGAACAATCAGGATGTAATGTTTGTTGAAGAAATCCTTGAATAAGGTTGTTACAAGTGAAATTTTGAAAACAAATCTGTCCATGAGATAAGAACTTATTTAAATATACATATACCCTGAGAAAGTTTTCCTAGGCATAGACCATACGTATTGACATAGCCACATATGGTATTTGTAGATCTGGACAATTTCAAATGAAGTGCCTTTAGTCAGAAATAGATCTGTACTGTAAAGAGCCAATAGATATAGCTTGCTCTATCATATACGGTAATAATTCTGTATGGATGTGGGGGAGTAACTGTCATGTTCAAATAATCCTAGAAATCAGGCTGAGTCTTCAGACTTGCTAAGAAATGCAGATCTTAGATAGTCCAATAAACCAAATGTTGATTTTTTTTGCAATGAGTTATCATTTTGTCAACCACTTCCTCCTCCAATCCCAATGCAAAATGTACCAGCCATGGTGACCTCCATTCATTTTAATAAACAATTATTTTAGACTGTGTGTCACGTGTGCTCACTCAGTCCTGTCCGACTCTTCACAGCCCCATGGACTGTAGCCTGCCAGACTCCTCTGTCCATGGGATTCTCAAGGCAAGAATTCTGGAGTGGGTTGCCATTTCCTCCTCCAGGGGATCCTCTTGATCCAGGGATCGAACCTGCATCTCCTACGTCTCCTGCACTGGCAGGCGGATTCTTTATCTGAGCCACCTGGGAAGCCCATTAGACTGTGTGTCAGGAGTTTAAATAAAAAATTAGTAATACATAAACAGTGAGGATCAGAAATTACTGAGTAGTGCATAAGTCGAATTTCTGCCTTCAAGGAGATAAATGAACATATCAGTCCTTTAAAGCTTATAATGTGATTTCATATAAACTATCTCTCATGACCTGATTTTCATAAGTATTGTCTCCATTTTACTGAGGAGAAAACTGAAACTCAAAAGTCAATGAATTGCTCAGGATCATACGACTGATGAGGGTTAATATCTAGGACTTCTGATGCCAAATCTTTGCTCCCACATCATGCTGCCAAGTTGCTGTGGAAATTCATTAATTAAGTTTTCAGTAACTCATTAATTAAGAAAATACTTATTGAACATGTAGGCTGTTCTAAACATTTGGGATATGTCACTGAACACAATGAACAAAGATGTCTGCGCTCAAGGTGCTTATTCTCTCAGCTTTCCCTTCATGAGCGGAAAATCTGCCTTTGGATGGGAAGACTCTGTCTGCTGCACACTAGGCTTTCAGATTCTTTCCCCTTAAGAACGGTAGCTTACTCTGTGGCTTCTTGGACTGCAAGCATTTGGGTTAGCTAGTTTTCATTACATGCTATCAATTTGGCTGCTGCACATATCAGTCACCACAAAGTTATTCAAGAACACAAGACTGTTTGCCTTTAATTAATTTAAATATAAACACACAATCTGAGGAAAATTAAGTAGACAAAAACATTTTCATGCATCATCGGCATTTTGCAAACATATACAGTGTAACCTGTTAATTACATTTTCTTTCACAAACCGTTTATCTTTTCAAAGCCTTGCCTAATAACTTGATGCTTCTCACTTACATTTTTAACTGCCTGTGATTCATTTTTCCAGGCTGTTTTCGGAGGGATTGCTATGTCCCAGATGAAAAGGAATATTAGAATAATGCGGTGCAAATAGCATATAGTGTCTCATTTTAGCCCAAAGACCATGTGGGATTGTTAGACTAGGCATAGGACTTAGATAAAATGATGCAATGAATTCTTTCCTAATCAGTGCTCTTTCTTTAGTTTGAAAGAATTAAGAGATCTATAGTAGAAATTTCTGAATTTGATATATACCCCTTATATGTATCAAATGGAATCACCATTCATGCAACTAGTGAGATGATAGAAAATACATATATTGCTTTTTGTCTCTGGCACCTGGCACAGAGTTCCTAAAACCCTTGTAAATTCTTAAGTGATAAGAGAGCACTAGGAGCAATTTTTGTTCTAATGAGATGATTCTGGGTGTGCTCCTGGATGGGGGCTGTCACCACAAAGACCATGCCGTGGTTGGAAGCTTGGAATTTACAGCTTCTACCCACCCCATACTCTAGAGAGGAGCTGGAAATGGAGTTGATAATTATGTGCACATGAAGATATCTGCATTAAAATCCCAATAATATGGGGTTTGGGGAGATTCCAGGTAGGTGAACACACTCACGAACTAGGAAGGTGACTCATCCCAACTCACCAGGGACAGAAGTTCTTGTGCTCGAGCCCCATCCCAGACCTTGGACTATTTGGCTGCTCACCTTTGTCCTTTATCATATCCTTTAATATCTGCTAAACATAAGCAAATGTTCCTTTGAGTTCTGTGAGCCACTCTAGCAAATAATCAAATTTAAGGGGAAGAGGTCATGGGAAACTCCAATTTGTAGCCAAGTTGGACAAAAGCTGTGGGTAACCCATAGGTCTAATACTTGTGGTTGGCATCTGAAGCAAGGGGCAGCCTTGTGAGACTTCACTTGTGGGATCTGACACTATCTCTGGGTAGTTAGTGTCATAACTGAGTTAAATTGTAGGATATCCAGCCACATCAGAGAAAGGCTTGGTGGTGGAAAATCTCCCACACATTTGGTAGAAATGGCAGAAGTGAAGTGTTCAAGAAGAGAAATGTAGGATTTTTCAATACACACCCCAAAACTGTATCCAGGAATCGCTGTCACTGTGTCTTTTTCCCTCACCCCCAGTACCATCAGTGACGAACAGTGGCTCAGTTCTGGTCATTAGTCATTTAAATGTACTGCCATCTCTCCATTCCATTCAAACTTTCATCTTCTGTTTCAATGATTACATTAGAGTGCAAGCTCTAAGATCCACCACAGAAAATAGGTGTGTAGTAAGGAGTTCACCCAAAGCTCCAGGCATATCAAGTTAATTGCAGTTTCCTATGGGTCCCATTTCTTCAGATCTACATGGCTTTGCTTATCCTGCTTTCTCTTTCCATAAAGCTCTTTCCTTTTAATCTTCTTAAAATTCTTTGTTTTTCACACTCTGATCAGACTTCCTTTCTCTGCCAAAAGAACATTTCTCCTTCTCACATTCTCCTTTCTCTCTTCACTTGGTTTAGGTAGAAATGGCTTCTCTCCTTTGTCCCCTCTGTACCCAGTGCAGCAACTAATGCTCTAATAGTCATCTTTCCCTGCAGGCCTGTCTCTCTCCTACACTGTTTGTGCTCTGATAGTAGGCCCGAGGCATGTGTTTCTCTAGCCCCTAGTAGAGTGACAGTCTATGAACTCAGGGAATCCTACTCGATGAATAAATAGACATCTTCAAACTTCATGCTCACCTGTGGTGTAGCCCTGAAGCAGCACCCTTAAAAGAGTTTGTAGGGTTCTGTTCCTGGAAAGTGGTTAGATGGGCTAACTTTTTTTGCTTATTCTTTTCCATTATATTGCTCTCCTTCCTCCCCAAATAGGTATAAAATTTCTATCCAAATAACGTTTGTCATGCATGCATGCTATGTTGCTTCAGTCCTGTCTGACTCTTTGTGACCCCATGGACTGTAGCCCACCAGGCTCCTCTGTCCATGGGATTCTCTGGGCAAGAATACTGGAGTGGGTTGTCATGCCTTCCTCCAGGGGATCTTCCCGACCCAGGGTGTCTCAAATATCTCCTGCTTTGGCAGACAGGTTCTTTGCTACTAGTGCCACCTGGGAAGCCTGACATTTGCTATATCTTAGCCAAATAAGTACTCTAGAACTTTCAGCAGTGGGAGTGCTTCTGCTACTCCTGGATGTTTTCTTGCAACTAGTTACACTGGTATCAGCTAGTGGTAAATGTCTTGGTCACAGTGTCAAAACCATAAGCCATATGCTGTGCCTGCAAACCACATGGGGTTGCTTAATCACTTCTCTTGTATACTTTCAAGAATAAAGTTTCTTAAATGATTTTGTGTGTGTGCATTATTTACGCTCTCATGTATCCCATAAAAAGTCAGAGGACTTGAACTTGCTAGCATTACTGATATGTACAGTAAGTTCACTTTTGTTGTGTCATGTATGTTGGTCTAAGGCACATTGTAAAGTTTTGAAACATAAAATATAAATCTGATCAGAATGGGTGAATCTGATAATTCTTAACAGGCAAAGTCCACTTGTTCACCCAGCAGAGCCCCTGAAAACTATGATGTTTGGCAATAACATGGAAATTGATTTATATTAATTCTTTAATAGAAAAAAATCTAGGGATAATTTTACTATTCAAATCTATGACTCAAACCAGGCACAAACATCTGCTTTTAGATATTTCTAAATAGCTGACAAAAGCAGTTACCAACAGGTTGAAGAAAAAAGTATAAGAAAAATCAAATGTATAATGGAGAGATTCTGTCATTTTTATATAAGAGCCGTCTTCTTTGGGAGCATCCTTTGAGAAGGATGAAAATTAACCACCCTTTTGGTGCAAACACTTAAATATCAAAAAATTTGATATACCGTACTACAACCTGAGAAAAATGAAGATTAGGTTGTGTCTCTCTCGGCTCTTCCGGTTTTCTCTGCCCGGTTGCTCTCCAGCACCAATCCCTTCCCATGAATGCTCTGACTGTTGTCTTTTCTTCATTACTTCATCCTACTCCTTTATAACCACAGCGGCTTTTACATTCTATTAGAGTCATATTTTTATAAATGATTCCCCAACTAGACTATGAGCTCACTGTGGACAGTACTCACAATGAGTACATTTGCACCTAGCACAGGATCTGAGCTAGATCTGGTATTTTAGAAAAAATGGTAGTGACAAGCCTATTTGCAGGGCAGAAATAGAGATGCAGACATAGAGAAAGGACTTTTGGACACAGTGAGGGGAAGAGAGGGTGGGATGAACTGAGAGGGTAGCATTGATGTGTATTTATAAAGTATCAGGTGTAAAGTAGATGGCTAGTGGGAATTTGCTATATAACACAGAGAGCCCAGCTTGACTGGTCTGTGATGACTTAGAGGGGTAGAATGGTGGGGGTGGTTGGGAGGGAGGCTCGAAAGGAAGGGGATATATATACACACACACACACACTTATGGCTGATTTGCACCGTTGTATGGTAGAAACCAACACAACATTCTAAAGCAATTATCCTCCAGTTAAAAATAAAAATTTAAAAAAAGACTTCATCAATAAATAAATAAATCCTAACATCCTTGTCATTAATTATAGAAAATCTGTGGTCCCTGTTTATGAACTTGATTAATGTTCTCTCTTATTACAGTTTTTATCATAGAATTTAGCACATTGAGTTACTTCAATTTTAGAGAGCTGCCTTTTCTCTACAGCTGCTACCTTACCTGGGAAGGGAGCACTTTCCGCTTGCTGGCCTCTGAAATTTCTTTGCCCTTCAGTCTCTTGGACCGCTGCCTTTGCTCTCTATGAGATGAGCACAGGCAGATATGTAGCTTCATAGTTAGGCATGCATACTGTGATGTCAGGTAGGATTGCATCCCAGCTCTGCCTCTTCCTAACTGAGTGATCCCAGTGACCTACCAGATCTTTGGGGTAGATCCTGCCATTGACCAGAGACTTAAAGGTGTTAATTTTGCTCTCATGCTTGCTTGTGTTTTCTCATCTTCAAAACAGTATAATGATTGGATTTTCCTTATAGGACTGTTGGAAACACTAGATGATAGGATGTGTAGGTTTTGTAGAATAGGATCTGACTTATGGCAAGTGTTTCCTAAATATTATTGCTGTGATTCCATATTTAAATGGTAGAAAGGGTTTTATAAGCCAGGTCTTGCTGATAGGAAGAACATCTTACAAATTAGGGAGTGAGATGAAAGCAGTTCTCTAATTAAATAAACATAAATTCTCTGAAACTTCCTATAATGCTGTTAAAGATACCTCTAGCTGCTGCAGCTTAAGGTCTTTCTGTTTTATCATTTCATATCATTTCGCCATGTTATATAGACCCTTCCTACTTTAATTATGTTCCCTGGACTAGCAGTACCAATATCACCCAGGGGCTTGTTAGACATGTAGAATTTCAGGATCCACAGAAATCCTACTAAATTAGAATCTGAATTTTAATAAAAACCCTATATGATTTTTATGCATAATAAAGCTTGAGAAGGACTGACATAGACTATACTGCAGTCTCCTTATTTAAAAAAATGAGAATAATCAAAGTACCTATCTCATAGGTTTGCTGTGAGATTAAATGTGCTAATCTATGTACAGCATGTTGAACGGTGTCTAACAGAGCAAATGCTAAATACGTCTTCATATATATGGAATGTTGAGAAAAATGGTATGGCGTTTATTGCTCTCTTTCAAATGGTCACAGAAAACACAAGCCAAATATTGTGTTCAGTTTTGAAGTGAAATGAAATGAAGTTGCTCAGTTGTGTCTGACTTTGTGGCTCCATGGACTATACCTGCCAAGCTCCTCTGTCCATGGGATTTTCCAGGCAAGAATAGTGGAGTGGGTTGCCATTTTCTTCCCCAAGGTATCATAATTTATATAAACATTGAAAAACCACAGTATATTCAAAAGGGAGTGATCAGAGTGTTGAGGAGAACAAAACTCTGTTACTAGGAGAATGGTTAGAGAAACTAGGACTAGTTAGGCTAGAGAAGAACACACCTGTGGGAGAGAATATCTGCCTTTAACTGCCTTTAGAAGATTCAGATTTATCTTTGTGACTCCAGATGGTAAAATAAGAACATATGCATAGAAATGATAGAGAGAGATCTGATTCAAAATAAGGAACAGATCTAATTTCTTTAGAGTCAGATCTGTTCAAAGTAGGATGGAATTTCTTGCCAGAGAGTGGGTTCTCTACACTGTGATGTCTGTACAGAGACTGATGTTCATTTTTCTGGGACAGCAACAGAGATTCATACAAGGGGTGTTTTCTGAGGTGACTTCCAAATCTAACATACCTGGTTTTATGAACACTATCACTGAAGAGGCACTTAGCCTTCATCAAAATTTTAGAAACTTCCAACACTTTCGGTGTTTAGGAAAGTTACAGCAATTGACTTTGACAATCTGTTATGTAGCTAAATTCCTGTACATTCTTTCTTTCTTTCTAAATTATTCCTTGCCCTTCTTTTTCACATTTCAAAAGCAAGAGAAAAGGACAGTAAATTTAAGTCTTTCTATAACCAGTGTGCAAACTGTCTTCCACTAAGTCGAACCTCTTGAATGAAGAAATGATAATCTACTTAACTCTTAAAGGAGAATATAGCTACAGCATCTCCCTTTAGTCTTCTAGGCATTTCTTCTTAAAATTGTGGTACACTGAATAGGATTTCCTTTGCCAAAGGCATAGGAAATTTGTATGCAAGAATTACATATTTCTACAGTAAGAATTTAGAAGGAGTATTCTAAGATCCTGTACCTACTTGAAACAATCTGTTTTAAAACCAGTGTAAACAAATGTTAGAATTGGAAGTTCCCTGATCAACTAAGTAAGACGTTCAAAACCCATCAAGGCTCATTGCATCACCATATTATTGTACCACTGCTTCCACCAAAAGGAGTAAACACTAGAAGCACCAAGGCAAGACCATAGAGATAATACAAGTTGGACTAGCTCAAATGATAAAATCAAATTCCTTAATCTAACCTATACTAGGGTGAAGAACTATAACAGAATGATTGACTAGTTTTTCACAAGCAACAGTTTGTCTTGAGAAGCGGTAGAGGAAAGGGCAAACTGGGATGTTAAATGAAAACTTACTGGCAATCCACCATATCCCAGATACTCATGCACACTTTTTCACTGAAGTCTCACACTTACACTAGGAGGAAGGCTGAGGGATTCTCATTTTCTAGATGAGGCTAAGAGAGGTTGAGCTACTTACTCAGTCACAGACTAAATAATGGCTGAACTGATATTTTATATTCTATGCTTTGATTTCCAAAGTAGCTACACTTTGCTAATTATACCCGGAATGATGGAATTTACTTTATTTCTGAGATTCATCAGCAAACAGAAAGGTGGAATCTCTTCTAAGAAAGTGCTCCCTGTCAATTACTTCAATAACTTGACAGGCAGTGTTCCAGGTACATAATGACAAACATGAAATTTTTGCGTGGGAAGAAGGCAGCTTTTTAAATGCATATGTCTCAGAGCACTTTCAATGCTTCCAGTCAGACTTACCCATACAGATTTACCTTTGCTCTTTGAAGTAATACAGAAAGGGAAGGCAATCTGAAGACTACATTTTGCTGAGGAAACCAGCTAACCAACATCTGTGTATTCTTTATGCGGGGCAAAGTATGTGGGACAGGGGTTCAAGATTCAGAGATTGCAATGTTGGAATGATTACCGTTTCTTGTCAGCAGAAGGCAAAGGAATTGAGGTTGGCTCTGATAGAAGTGTCAATAGTTAAAACTATAATCACAGCTTCAGGAGAGATCAATGCCTACTGTACAAGAGGATTTAAAAATCCAATAAATAAAGCTAAATAGAGCTGCTGTATGGAACGGTGGCATAAAGCCATGGTTTACTGGCAACATGGAACATCATTGCATAATATGCTGTATCAGGCATTGTGAGGCCCAGCCTGCGATAGCCAGAGAGAGGTTGTGACGTGATTGACCAAGTTATATGATTTACAGGTGTTTTTGTGTACCCTTTCACTGGTCGGTAACTTATTCAGGAGGTAGCAAAGGCTGAAACCCAGATTGGCAATTATGTTACTGATTTTGAGTTTGGAAAGAAGCAAGGAAGGGGGTCAAAATATGGTCTGGAATCCACAGGTGGCTTCCAATTTGTCTATAAGGAGGGAATTGAAAGGAAAGCTCAGAAGACATCTTAAATCACATTTGTGTAATCATATTTAATGGACAGGTGGCACATTGTAGAATTTATTTAAAGCGAGGCTCTATGTGTGCATATGTGTGTGTATTTCCTCAAAAACACACAGGCATTATTGAAAATGATGGCATGCAGTCATTCTGGGCTCTAGCTGGCATGCAAGAAATAACAACGGCAGAGCTGTTGCCTTCTTCGTTGCCTCCAAAGAGGAAGAAATGAGTTTCTGTTGTTAAAGCCACTCCTGTCGTCACAATTTGTTTCTTTCTCTTCCTTTCTCTTTCTTTTTTTCTTGCTGCCCATTATAGAAAGCTAGGTTTTAATTTTAAAAAAGCAAAATAAAAGAGAGTTATTTTAGGACAAAATATTAAATATGAGAGTGATTTGGAGCTCTGAGTTTGTTTTTAAAATTAAATAGAGAGTCAGCGTGTGGTTATTGTAAATAGGCGAAGCTTTAGCTCTCCCTACAGGCTTTTGTTACAGTAGCTGTCTAAAAGCAAGTGAAGATCAGAGCTGAAAATCATCCCGAAGTATTCATCAAAGAGAGTGATTTCCTTTGTGCAAGACGAAGTCACCAGCTGTTACCTGGGTCGGCAGCGAGATCGTGCAAATTCCTGCTGCCAGTGACACTTCATCACATTAGTGAGGCTACTGAATTTTTCTTTCTTTCTTTCTATTTTTTTACTTTTTAGTGGTTCTCAGCTTTTTGCTGGAAAAAAAGAGTTGGAGAGTAATAATAAAAATAACAACCAGAACAATAACAGAACAATCACAGAAAAGGCAGGCAGAAAAGCCGATTGGGCCTCTCAGCGTGTCACATTCTTTCTGGAGCATGGCTTTGGAGAGCAAGGTTTGCACTAGAGCTGCTGGTTCTGGATTTGCACTCAATATTAACGCCAGATGGGAACAATTATCTATTAGCATAAGCCCTGGTTAAAAAACAAACAGGCAGCAAAATTTCCTAATACCACAAAATAAAAACCAGTTTATATATATACTTTAGGTCATACCCCCAAACCCAAAGGGGAAATAACCCTACATGTTCTTAAGTGTTGCACCAAATCAGTCACCACCATCATCATTAATAATCAATAATTATTATTGTAGTAGACTCTCCTTTATTCATTAACTGCTGTTTAGCTATGCATTCTGCTGAATTATATTATTTAATCCTCACAATGCTGCAAACATGGAGGTGTGCTTATTCTTTTTTCATGGAGAAACAAACAGATTCAGAAGGTAGACTTGGCCAAGGTCACCCAGATAACCCACTGTAGTTCGGTTCAATTCAGTTGCTCAGTTGTGTCTGACTCTTTGAGACCCCATGGACTGCAGCATGCCAGGCTTCCCTGTCCATCACCAACTCCCAGTGCTTGCTCAAATTCATGTTCATCGAGTTGGTGATGCCATCTACCCATTTCATCCTCGGTCATCCCCTTCCCCTCTTGCCTTCAATCTTTCTCAGCATCAGGGTCTTTTCGAATGAGTCAGTTCTTTGCATCCAAAGACAAAATCATTGGCCAAAGTATTGGAGCTTCAGCTTCCACATCAGTCCTTCCAGTGAATATTCAGGACTGAATTCCTTTAGGATTGACTGGTTTGATCTCCTTGCAGGCCAGGCAGGGCTCAAACCCAGGACTGTCTGATCACAGAACCAAGACAACTCTGCTCTACTGGGCTGCCTTTGTTAACCACAATGTTATACTGCATTGGTTTTGTTTTTAAAGGCAATACTTCTAGATATGGCCTAACAGCAAAAATCCATTCAAACAACATTATCACTTTTTAACAAGCATACTTAGTATTTATGACATGCTAGAAATGGGCAATGGAGAAGGCAATGGCAACCCACTCCAGTGTTCTTGCCTGGAGAATCCCAGGGACGGGGGAGTCTGGTGGGCTGCCGTCTATGGGGTCGCACAGAGTCGGACACGACTGAAGCGACTTAGCAGTAGCAGCAGCAGCAGAAATGGGCAAAGTATTTAACAGACACATAAAAATTGCCAAGAGGAATCTGGCAAGGAGAAAGTTAAGATGTAGGACAACAAAATATGGGTAAATTAGATAAAGAAAGAAGTCTAAAGAAGGTGAAGTAAGTTATTGAATCACACAGGCTGTCCTGGCTAACAAGCCCACTAAGTAAGCCAAGAAAAACAAAAGATATCATTATACAGGAGTGGATACGGGGTTAGATTGAAATGATGAATAACAGGAAAGAGGCAAGGATGGATTTTTTTCACCTTTTTAAGAGCTAGAAATTAGGGAGAGGACCCAACATTCCAGCATTCACTTGTTTCATAAACATGGCTTGAGTGCCATGGATAAAATTAATAAATGTTTCATGCCTCCTGGTGCTAAAGATTGAGGAAGGAAAACAGACCTATAAGCAATAAAATGTCATGAGCATTCTGATAGAATTTGTGCAAGACACAGTATAGCCAAGAGGAAAGAGTAGTTAAAATTCTGGAGAAGAGAATGTGAATTGAGGTTTCATAAAAGAGGAAAAAATTTAGTAGACTCTTGAAAGATAAAGAAAATTTTGCCAAGTGAACTGGGGTAGTGAAGGGGGTGGGGGGAGAGAAAAATATTTAGGGGAAGAAACAAGACATGTGAGATCATAAAGACATGAGTCCTTGGGGAATCTGTGAGTAGTTTTGAATGGTTGGAAGAAGTTTTAGGATTCAAGGGGCCTGTGCAGAAATGTAAGCCTACAGAAGTAAGCAAGGTCATAGGGGTTTCATATGGGGAGGTAAGAAGTTTGGACTCTATTCTCCTGGTACTGAGTAGTCACAAAGAATACTACAGCAGTGCTAAGTGCTCAGTCATGTCCAACTCTTTGTGACCCCGTGGACTGTAGCCCACCAGGATCCTTTGCCTATGGGATTTTCCAGGCAAGAATACTGAAGTGGATTGCCATTTCCTACTCCAGGGGATCTTCCCGACCCAGGGATCAAAAGAATGAAAGATATTAATTTTTTGGAAATCACTCTTGTAGCTGTGTGATAGGTAAATAGGGGGCTAAAGCTGGAGGCAGGGAGACAAGGCAATGGATGGATAATGAATGGTTGCAACAGGGAGAGAAACAAGTGGATTCATGCAAGAGACAGAGCAAATAGCATCTATGCCTGATGAGATGCTGGAAGTGACTACACTGCATTCTGAAACAGAACAATGGATTTTGGAATTGTGCATGAAAGAATGACCCTGCTACTGCCTTGTGGAAAAATAACTGGGTGATTTTACACACATGCTATTTTTCAACTTCTGCACTTTCAGCAGTTAATACAGCTCTTGACTTAAAATATTCCTATTTCTTCAAATCTATCACGTCATATTATCAGAATTTTAATGCTTAAACAAACTTTAGCAATTCTGTAGTTCTAAGCAGTCCCTTTCTTCTCACTGTCCCATCAGGTAGATAAATAATTGAAAGACAAAATAGTGAATTAGAAGCAGGGCTGTGGCTAGAACCAGACAACACCTAGGCCATTGCATTCAGTGCTCCTGAACCAAGGACAATTTTGGGTTCAATTCCAGGAAAGATTATGTCTATTCAGATAATTTTTATCTTTCCACTTTACCTATCCTGCCAGAAACTGTACATCCAAACTTACTATCCAAGTATTGTAATTTGCTCAACTCAAATGACTTAAAGCCCCTCTTCTTCCTTCTTATATGAGAAGAGCTTTGTTCTGTTTTAGCCCTGAATACCTTATCTTGTATTACATTTTAAACTGCCTTCATGTCTGCCTTTATGTCCTTTCGGATACTGGTGAGAATGTATACATGTAAACAGATTTATCAACAGTTAGTTTCCTTCTAAGCAGGGATACAACTGTAATTCCTATCAATGATCAATGTTGGAGTCATTATGAGATTTTTGTAAACTTGGAATATAAAGATTTCAGGGGACTTTTCCATGAGCAGTAGAGAATGTCTATTTAGGATAAAGAACTGGAAGCATCCTTGGAATTTTCGACGTAAAAGCTGTCTCTGTGCTGTGTTTGCCTTTGTTTGAAACACCACCAGGCTAGCCTCTTCATACTAATGGCACTTGCTACATATTTTGTTATCCCAGCTTCTGTAGTCTCCTGCAGAGCCTTTACTTAAAGATTACTTTGATAATTCAGTCATGCTTCCTTCTCTCCACCTCCAGTTCAAATATTTTTACTTGGATTAAATTAAAAAATCAGAGGAAAGTGTGTGAAAGCATATAAATCTAGTCTTTAAATTATACAAACTTAAAAAGGTCTAACAATACAAGTAGAGGAAAAGCATAGGGATCCTAGCTAGAATGAAGGCAAAGGGAAATCTTTCTTACCATGATGGGATAAATATGTATCTTCTCTGCTGGAGGCACGCGGGAACTTTCTTGTAATGTATTAGTTATATGGCTAAGCTCTACAGTTAAGATTGCGGCATGCCTGCGTGCTAAGTCACTTCAGTCATGTCTGACTCTTTACCACCCCACGGACTGTAGCCCTCCAGGCGCCTCTGTCCTTGGGATTCTCCAGGCAAGAATACGGGAGTGGGCTGCCATGTCCTCCTGCAGGGGATCTTCCCCACCCAGGGACAGAACTCGTGTCTCCTACATCTGCTGCACTGGCTGTGGGTTCTTTATCACTAATGCTACCTGGGACGCCCTAAGATTGGTAAGCTGTCTCTTTGTTGGCAGATGGGATGGGTGGGTGGGAAGTGAGTTCCACTGCAGGTTTAACAAGGTATGCATTAGAAGGGATGGGCTATTTCAGTGAATGTCATCAAAACGGTGTATGAAGAAACAGGCCTATGACACCCACAGAAAATATAGAATGAATGAACAGCTTTATAAATGATATCATAAGGTGAGAGTTTTTAATATGCCAACAGTCAGGACCTGGGGTCTAACATGCCTGGGTGTATTTATGGTGGCAATGGAAAGGGATGTTTGAAATTAGGACTAATTCTGGGACATAAGATGATCGTAACCATAACAAACATTAGTAGATTTTTGAAGTACAATGAATAACTGGAAATTGAGCTCACTGTCTGGCATGCTTACTGTTTGAGCGGTAGTGTGGGTGAGTCATTCAGTCATGAACGACTCTGCGACCCCATGGACTGTGAACTTCAAATTAAGTGGAAAGTTTAACTTCATACCTTTAGTACTTTTTCAACTTTTTCTGACTATGAAGAATAGCACTAAAGACTTTTAATTTTAACCACTCACTAAACACACACACACATATATACATGTACAAAAGCGAAACAAAAGTTTCAGGAAAAAAATACTCATAAAATGTAATATATTTGGATTCTTTTTTATTCTATGCTTTCACATTCTATCATTTTTATTAGGATCCTGGTGTGAGTCTCTAAACAGATTCCAAGACCCACTAATGGGCTGCCACTAGCAGTTTGAAAATCACTGCTTAAGATGACTACTGTAAAGTCAGTAAACTCGACCTAAACCGAAGGATCCATTGATCTGGAAGGTAGAAAACTAAACAGAAGCAGGATGACTTCACTGGATCGTATGAAAGCAGAAACAAATAAATGTTCTATGTTGAGAAACTGCAGAGAATAAATTCTTAGTGGGAGATTTATTAGCTTTATGGTCCAAGAACCATCACTCTTAGAGTCAGTATTCTACTTGGTGGTAGAAAACCCAGAGAGAGGAGAAATACAATGTTATTTTTCTAATAAGATATTGAATCTCTATTAATACGATTTTCTCTTGCAATTATAATCTGTTGTAAGCCAGCACTGCAGGGACAGAGTAAAATCCTCTCTTGTGCAATGCCTGGCATCCTGTTGGCAGCCAGCATATGTTTATTATCGGTAATAACAATAATAACACTAATAATGATAACGATGATTAGAATCCTTTGCAGTCACATCCAAGGCTAGGATTATAAGAACTCTTTTTCTTTAGCTTCTGTTTTTATTCCCCATGGTTTATACTTCTTCCAATCTTGAAAATACACTCCCTACTCCCCTTCTGATTGAGTCTATTTGGCAAATGTTAATGATTCTGTGTGTTTTTTTTTCCTCATGGACCCCCAGATTAAATGCCTTTGCATTTATCTCCTTGTTAGCCTTACCAGAATCACCGAAGAGGTCAACATAGCTGGGGCAGGGAGATTTAATTGTTAACTATTGCTTCAGAAGCCATGGAGAGAGCACAGACTCATGTAGACTATCATTTTATAGACATATTTGTGCACATATGTATGTTTCTATAACAACAGCACACTTCACCTTAATTTTCCTAAATTCTCAGTGATGAGTTTAATTTTAAAATTAACAAATAGAAGCAAACTCCAAAAGATTTTTTTTTTTTTAATCAGTGTGTGCTTTCTTACCAGACTCAATCAAATTTTGTAATTTCAAATTGAGGCTCTAACTCTACAGTGATGTAAATACAAGTGAGACTGAGAGAAGTAACTACCTACCAGCTGGAGGGCAGGGATGCCCAAGGATGCTTGTGACAGCAAGACAGGTTAGAGAAACCATGGTGATAAGGTGAGAGAGAGTCATGGGAAGCAGAAGACAGAAGGAGGCAGATTCCAATGTAGCCACAGCGATAGGGAGATGATTCAAGTTTAACCCAGGGAGAAGGTAGAGAATAGAAGTGGACAAGAATGGGCTCTGGTAATGTGAAGGGGAATTACATGTAGGGAGAAAACAAAAGAGAAAGAAGAGAAAGGGGGCTTTCTAGCCTTGCCAGTCTAGAGAGGAATTTTAAGCTGACATCATCTTTCATAACCGGAGCACTGAATTAACAAATATTTACTTGCTTTAATTCAACTTTTTTCCTCTTGCATTAATCATACATATAAAATAATTTCCATTTCCTTACCTAAGTAAATATGTCTTTAAGAAATTTCTCACAGTCTAGCATTAGGCTCAATGCTGCCATGCGCTGCCAAGTAGTACTGAAAAATAAACCTTATTCTTAATTATTTTTATTAACTATGGCTTCACCTCTTAGTTGGTATCACATTCAATTGAGAGTCAGTTATTGATGGAAGGAACACACTTCTTATTTATACTTGTATAACCTGGGAGTTATGATTCAAGCCGCTACATGAGTTGGAGGCAGTTAGGACAACATGGTTCCCACATTGCCTTGATCACTGGTTAGTTATAGTACTTTCAACAGTTCCCTCATTTGAACAATGAAAGTAATAATATGTGCCTTATAGGGTTACTTTGGAGATTAAAATGCAATAGTGAATGAAAAGCACTTAATACAACTTAGCACCTTTTACAGGGCTAGCAAAATGCTATTGTTATTATATATTCCTTAGAAGATTGTGTTGTTGTTCAGTCACCAAACTGTGTCTGACTCTTCAAGACCCCAGTGGACTGCAGCATTCCAGGCTTCTCTGTCCCTCACTATCTCCCAGAATGTGGCTAAGCTCATCTCCGTTGCATCAGTGATGCCATCCAACCATTTGTCGCTCTCTTCTCCTTCTGCCTTCAATCTTTCACAGCATCAGGATCTTTTCAAATGAGTCTGCTCTTCACATCAGGCAGCCAAAGTATTGGAACTTGAGCTTCAGCATCAGTCCTTCCAACGATTATTCAGGATTGATTTCCTGGGTTTCATGTTTATATAGAAAAATGCAGGTAGGAGATTATGATTAATTTTACTTTTTGTGTCAAGTAGCATCATATACGTGTGCATGTCATGGACCTGTCTCGGGTACCCAATAAAGAGGGTTGAAGGGGATACAGGAAGAGAGCAGTCACTGATCACAGGCAGCATCTACATCCTCTGCTTTCTTAGACCCATGGATATGAAAAGCAGTGTTAAACACCGTGACATCTACAGCTCTTTATGTTAAATAAACCAAGGCCTCCCATAAATTAAAATGATTTTCTTATGCAGAATGACACAGGGTTATCCAATTTGCCAGAGAGGTGCAACTGAGACTCTTTTATAAGGGGAAAGTGCAGGTAGTCTGTGTTTAAAGCGGCAAGTACCACGTTAAGAAAATAAAGGCCCCTCGCAGTTTAGTCAATGCATTTGCTTAGGCCCTAACAAACTAAGAATGGAAAAAGGTTAATTGACAAAATGATACTTGTCTAACACTGTCCTGGGTGTTGCGCTCAGGCAGATGTGTGAGACAGGGATCCTGCTGTGCTGACAAGGATGATTACTGTAACTGACTTGTCGCCCTCAAGGGTGCATAGCTTCTAGAAGGTTTTCACCCGGGAATCTCGCTGTTGTGCTAGAGCCTATCCAAGGAGTGTTGTAAAACCAGAAAGCCAAAGGACAGCATAGTTTACACTTAATTTAAGTGTGTTGAGGCAACGCCACAGACTGACACTGGCCCATTAAATGCTGTGGTGGAAATTCTGGGTTTTTTTTGCAACTTATACTTATTGAGGGCTTAGCCATGTTCAAGGCAATGTGTTAAGAACTCTATAGACTCTGTATCTCATTCTATTCCCACAGTGATTCATTGAGGTAGATATCAACCTCCTACAGATACAAACAGAGAAACTGAGGCATCCCAGCAATGTCATTACCCTACACTTTCAGTTTTCCAAAGCATTTAATATCAATATATTAATCCAACATCTCTCTGCCATGGAAGGTTGAGTCATCTACTGACAGAACAATGGACATAGACTGTGACACAGCTCAGAAAGCAGAAAATGATTTCTTAAACTTGTTTTGATTGTGTGTGTGTGTGTGTGTGTGTGTGTGTGTGTGTGTGTGTATATGATGTCCCTGGTGGCTCAGATGGTAAAGAATCTACCTGCAATGCAGGAGCCCTAGGTTCGATCCCTGGTTCGGGAAGATTCCCTGGAGAAGGGAATGGCAACCTGCTTCAGTATTCTTGCCTGGGAATTCTATGGACAGAGGTGCCTGGAGGGCTACAGTCCATGGGGTCACAAAGAGTTGGACATGACTGACAGGGACTAACACTTTCACTTCACACACACACATCATACATTGGGACTACCCGGGAAGGGCAACTGTGTGGGCTTTCAAGTTGAAGAGGATGGGGAATTCCAAACTTTTGTTTTCTGAACTCTTGAGAGTACAACCAACATTCACGGGAAATATCAACACACTTGATTTGGAGCTTGGAAGAGATGGTAGGCTTGCTGTCTGAATTCTGATAGTTTGAATGAGAAGAGCAAACCAAATAGCAAGTTGCACATGAACATGTACACTGAAGTGACACGCATTACCTTTCATAAATATATCTTCCCATTTGCAGATCAACCCTTGAACATCCTTATTCGGAAAAGTTTGGGTCCTATGGAAAACAGGGAATAATTGTGATTGTTTCAAAGCCAATAGGACTGTGAGCTATGCCTTAAGCTAAACATAATCACAAAAACTCTTTCTAAGTGGGAACTAGTTCTGTTATCCTGGTCATCAGAACAAGACTCTTAAAACCAAAATATCTCATAAGTGCCTTCTAATGGATTTATTGCTTTATTTATTCTGCTTAGAGGAAGTTGTGGAGAAGGCAATGGCACCCCACTCCAGTACTCTTGCCTGGAAAATTCCGTGGACAGAGGAGCCTGGTAGGCTGCAGTCCATGGGGTCGCTAAGAGTCAGATACGACTGAGCGACCTCACTTTCACTTTTCACTTTCATGCATTGGAGAAGGAAATGGCAACCCACTCCAGTGTTCTTGCCTGGAGAATCCCAGGGACAGGGGAGCCTGGTAGGCTGCCATCTATGGGGTCACACAGAGTCGGATACGACTGAAGTGACTTATCAACAGTAGCAAAGGAATTTGGGGGCAATTTGGATTTGCATCATTAAAATATTTTTGAAAGTGTGCTGGCATTTCAATTGCTAGTTTTGAAGCTCTTAACATGTGGGCAGTGATCATCCATCCATATGTTAGACACACAAGCCCTCGTGCACATTCCAACAGGTTGTCGCATGTACGAATACATCTGCCTCTATTAATATGCATGCTTTCCTCCAAAGCTCACTTGTTGTGGTTGTTTCGATCTCTTTCACCCAGTCATATCTAGATTCTATTTTCGGTCACATAAAATATAACTAAATCTTCTAATCAGTATACGGATATTTATTCTGCAATACGTGAACCGTGAACTCCCTGATGTTCAAGCTGGTTTTAGAAAAGGCAGAGGAACCAGAGATCAAATTGCCAACATCTGCTGGATCATGGAAAAAGCAAGAGAGTTCCAGAAAACATCTATTTCTGCTTTATTGACTATGCCAAAGCCTTTGACTGTGTGGATCACAATAAACTGTGGAAAATTCTGAAAGAAATGGGAATACCAGACCACCTGACCTGCCTCCTGAGAAACCTGTATGCTGGTCAGGAAGCAACAGTTAGAACTGGACATGGAACAACAGACTGGTTCCAAATAGGGAAAGGAGTACATCAAGGCTGTATATTGTCACCCTGCTTATTGAACTTCTATGCAGAGTACATCATGAGAAACACTGGACTGGAAGAAACACAAGCTGGATTCAAGATTGCCGGAAGAAATATCAATAACCTCACATATGCAGATAACACCACCATTATGGCAGAAAGTGAAAAGGAGCTAAAAATCCTCTTGATGAAAGTGAAAGAGGAGAGTGAAAAAGTTGGCTTAAAGCTCAACATTCAGAAAACGAAGATCATGGCATCTGGTCCCATCACTTCATGGGAAATAGATGGGGAAACAGTGGAAACAGTATGAGAGGTTATTTTTCTGGGCTCCAAAATCACTGCAGATGGTGATTTCAGCCATGAAATTAAAAGATGCTTACTCCTTGGAAGAAAAGTTATGACCAACCTAGATAGTATATTCAAAAGCAGGGACATTACTTTGCTGACTAAGGTCCGCCTAGTCAAGGCTATGATTTTTCCAGTGGTCATGTATGGATGTGAGAGTTGGACTGTGAAGAAGGCTGAGCGCCAAAGAATTGATGCTTTTGAACTGTGGTGTTGGAGAAGACTCTTAAGGGTCCCTTGGACTGCAAAGAGATCCAACCAGCCCATTCTGAAGGAGATCAACCCTGGGATTTCTTTGGAAGGACTGATGCTAAAGCTGAAACTCCAGTACTTTGGCCACCTCATGTGAAGAGTTGACTCATTGGAAAAAACTCTGATGCTGGGAGGGATTGGGGGCAGGAGAAGAAGGGGACGACAGAGGATGAGATGGCTAGATGGCATCACGGACTCGATGGTGAATCTGAGTGAACTCCAGGAGATGGTGATGAACAGGGAGGTGTGGCGTGCTGTGATTCATGGGGTCTCAAAGAGTCAGACATGACTGAGCAACTGCACTGAACTGAACTGATTCCTCTGTTAAGTCAACATCTTTTTTTTTTTTCTCCTCTCATTTGTCTAACACACCAACCCTGAACTCAACGTTTCCTTGTACAACTGGATATGTCTCCCCCAGTGTTCACCCTCCTTAGGTACCCTTTTAAGAATCATTTTCTGAATTCTCTTTAGACAAACTAACAGGTTCCTCCATACAAAGGATTATTAGGGACACAGGTAAAAAGCAAATGCATACAAATGTGCATTAAACAGTAACTGGTGAAAAGAGGATTGAGAATGGTGATGGCAGTTTCACTGTCTCTCAATTTAAATATGAGTCTTATGCTGTATATATTATCTTATGCTGTATATATTGTTCATATTTTGTTGTATATATTGTTCATATTTTAATATAAAATCCTTGGAGTATATATTAAGAGTTACACTCTTTTTCATTAAGTCTTCATCACTGAATAGTAGAGACAGTAATCAGGCTACTTTATCCTCAGGTCTTTGGGAACAACCAAACCAAGGAGTAAAACAATATTTAATGGAAAATCTACCACCAAATCCCTAAGAAGTTTAACAGTCAAGGAAGACTTTCTGTTCAGGGCTGCAGCAGTAAGAGAGAGAGGCCAGAATATAATCTGAACTCAGCTCTGCTGAAACAAAAAGGTGGGAGAGATTTGCGAGTTAGGGTGAGGGTCATCATAGGCCTCTGTTTGCTTATTGGCTTTATCAAATGAAATAATAAACTTCCTTTTATCTTTATGACAGGAGGTAATTTCACAACCTGGAGAAAGACACCCCCAAAAGTTAGGCTCCTTCTCTACCATAGAAACTGGGAAAGAAGGGAGCTGTTCTCCTTGATGCTTTTCAAAGAGATGGCTCCCAGGTCCTTAAGAAACACATTTTTGTTTTGTAAGATTGGGAAGAGTCTTTTTAAAAGATTTATGTCTCCAAGGAGTAGAGAAAGAATTTCCAGGGACAAGTTTCCTAGAGCAAATGTTCTAAGGAAAGCAACATCAAGGCCTAGACTCTAGAAGCCTGTCTAAAGTTTAGTCACCCTGAGGGACACTGTGTCCCTGGGATCAGGTGTGTTATAAGGGTGGGAGGAGGAAGCTGTGGGCAACAGAGGCTTTTTTCCTTTCTGAGTTTTGATTTCAGTAAGTCCCTTGTGTGTTGGGAAAGAGTGTGACCAAAAGCAGAAATGATGTGTCCCTTAGTGCAAACTGTGGCAAAGAGCAGCCCCTGGGGGCAGGCGTCCATGGAGCCCTCTCCTCGTCTGCCTGAGTTATTCCCACCTCTCCACCCCATACCCAGTACTGCATGTGACTTAGAAAGGAGTAAGGCTGGAAACGCTGAGGCAAAATGGCACCTAGCTGCTTTGAGTTCAGTATTAGCATCTCCTGAGAAAATTGTTGGGGCTTCCCAGCTGACTGTGACACCTAGCATTAAGAGGGGAAAACAAAGAAATCAGTGGTATGCCCATACCCAAGGTGGCATGAGGCAAGAGTTATTAACTTGAGAAACAAGCCATCTTCCTCAGGTTAAGAATTTTGAACCATTTTGAAAACTTTAGTATCCTTGTCAAAGATAACTGACAATTTTCCCTTTCTGGTCCCCGAGGCCCCTCATTAGATCTTTCTCCACACCCTGCCCCCTTGACACCCAGAATTCTTAGACGTTTGCTGCCCTCAGAGGCTGCGAAGGCCCTTGCTCCCCACATTAGCCTTTGCTCATTAGGGACATGGCCTGGTCTTGACATCTGGACTCCGCATACACTATTTGTTATTCAGATCCAGCCACTCTTGCATCTAGCAGCCTGAAGTTTCCAAAGAGCATAAATGTATGACAGTATTAGGAAGAACTGGATGCGTTTATTGCGATGCTACGGAGGTTGGTAGACACATCCTGGGACGCGAGAAATGCTAATTGCAGCTGTGCTGTGAAAGATGAGGCTCGGCTTTAGCCCAGAGATATTTGCGATGAAGAGCAAGTCACTGAGCAGACAGCGCTGGCTCCCTCCGCTCGCTGCACCCTGTGGCTCAGCCCTCCTTTTTATTTCTATTTTCTCCCTTCACTAAATTCACCTTCCCTGGTGCCCAGCTCCTGCTCAAGGCCAACACCCTGACAGACAAGCAATCTCACAGTACCTGGGGGGAAAAAGCTGTTTTAACTAAAATAGATCAGCCGGGATATTTTCTTTGACAATGCTCTCTTCATGCAGTTTATACTTCTCCTACACACTGCCCAAGGGGATGAAAATGGAAGCCAGCAGGGAATTCACGTCTGAGTCATCTCTCACCTGCTTCACTCCCAGGGATCACCGAGGCTGTGTCTAAATGCAAAAGCATCTCTCCTTTTTCCTTGAATTCATTGTTCAGGAGAGCCTGGCCATGGGACTCAGAAGGCGGGTAGTCACTCCCCTCCCTTTGACAAGTCCCACCCTTTTGGCTTTGAGCTTTAACTTACTCTTTCCCTACCTCAGTTTCTTTATCTGTTAAAGTGGACCTTGGTTGGAAACCAGTGGTTCTTAGCCATGGCTGCCTGTGAGAATAATCTGGGAATCTTGAAAAAACAAAACAAAACAAAACAACAAACAATGAATGCTGGGGTTCCAGCCCCAGAAATAGATCAAAATCTGTGCCCAGGGTTCTGGCACTGGGATGCATTTTTTTTTTTTAACTTAAACAAATTTTTTATTCACATATTCTAGTCACTTTAAACATTATTATTTCTGCTTGACATATAAATATAAAAAATACATGTAAATAAATAACTAGACATTACATTTTCTGGGTAACTAACAATCCCCATATTTTAGTCTCTATAGACCTAGGATAATAGGGTTTTTATTTTTATTTTTAACTGGAGGATAATTGCTTTACAATATTGTGTTGATTTCTGCCATCAACATGAATCAGCCATGGGTATACATATATCCCCTCCATCACTTTTTTTTTTAATTAAAAAATTATTTTGTAATGTTGTGTGTGCTGGGTTTGTCATTACACATACACACACACACACACACACACACACACACACACAGGAATAGTACTCAGCCATAAAAAAGAACAAATCTGAGTCAGTTTTAGTGAGGTGGATGAACCTAGAACCATTATACATTGTGAAGTAAGTCAGAAAAAGAGAAACAAAAATAATATAATAATGCATGTATATAATCTCTAGAAAAATGATACTGGAATACATTTTTAAATCTTTCAAGATGCTTTGTAACATGCAGGTAGATTTAGAACCACTCAATTTGAATCTTCACTAAGTATGTGCCTGAGGACCAGCTGTGTTGACATCACCTGGGAACGAAATGCAAAATCTAGGGCCTCATACACATAGCTGAATCTGCATTTTAGCAGCATTTCCAAGTGATCTGTATAGGAATTTGATGACTAAAAAAACCATTTTCTTGTCCACAAATTCAAGCCTGAAAGAGAGGTCTGCACACTTTCTTTCAGCTCTGCCCCATAATATATGGATTGTGATTTCATTTAAATCATATGTATAGCTTTTGCTGGCACTTTGTTTAATAATTATTTTGTGAGTATCTACTTTGTGGCACAAACCATATGAGAGGCTGAGAATGAAAAGCAAGCAGGAAAGAGATGGTATCTACCACCACAGAACGTCAATCACTGGGGGAAGCCAGAGCCTAACTAAGTTATCACATAAGTGTTGTATGTGGGGATAGAGAAAATATCAGAAATTATGAAAATACCCAGTAGTCAACAATGAGATTGGCTAGGCCAAGAAGACCTTTCTGAAAAATTAAGTTTAAGCTTTATAACTACTGCTTCTTGTGAAAATATTGAGCTGTTTTCATATTTATAAATACTGATCATTTATGGAAGAGAACAGGCTGATTGAGCCCTCTCTGCCTTTATATTTTCAGACAACTTTGAGACTTAACTCAATCCACGTGCAATTTAGCAATTACCCTCTGAAACCGTTCTCACCAAGTCTACCAATGACTTCCTTATTGCAAAGGAGGTCTATTGTCTTTCTAAGTCACAATTTGCTTGTTGATCTGTATGTAGTGTTTAGTAGTTAAGGCTATTCCCATCCTGATGTTCATTGTCTTACCTAGAAAGTGAAAGAGACAGTGAAGTCGCTCAGTCGTGTCCAACTCTTTGCGACCCTATGGACTGTAGCTTACCAGGCTCCTCTGTCCGTGGGATTCTCCAGGCAAGAATACTGGAGTGGGTTGCCATTTCCTTCTCCAGGAGATCTTCCCAACCCAGGGATTGAACCCGGATCTCCCGCATTGCAGGCAGATGCTTTACCATCTAAGCCACCAGGGAAGTTTCCTCAAATGGAGAGCTTGAAATATCAGCATGCTTGTGGCTTGTGGTTAGTTTTGGAAGTGTGGTAGACTGAATAATTGTCCTCCCACCTTCTCACCAAATGTCCTAATCCCCAGAATCTGTTATCTTACATGACAAAGGAACGTTGCAATTATGAATCAATTAAAAATCTTGAGATGGGTAGATTATCTTACATTATTTGGGTGGGCCTTGAACACCATCACAAAATCACAGGGTTATTTATGAGGGAGGCAAGAAGGTCAAAGGAAGAAGTTCAGCTCAGTCACTCAGTCGTGTCCGACTCTTTGCGACCCCATGAACTGCAGCACACCAGGCCTCCCTGTCCATCACCATCTCCCGGATATCACTCAGACTCATGTCCCTCGAGTCAGTGATGCCATCCAGCCATCTCATCCTCGGTTGTCCCCTTCTCCTCCTGCCCCCAATCCCTCCCAGCATCAGAGACTTTTCCAATGAGTCAACTCTTCGCATGAGGTGGCCAAAGTACTGGAGTTTCAGCTTTAGCATCATTCCTTCCAAAGAAATCCCAGGGCTGATCTCCTTCAGAATGGACTGGTTGGATCTCCTTGCAGTCCAAGGGACTCTCAAGAGTCTTCTCCAACACCACCGTTCAAAAGCATCAATTCTTTGGCGCTCAGCCTTCTTCACAGTCCAACTCTCACATCCATACATGACCACTGGAAAAACCATAGCCTTGGAGATATGTTAGTGGAAGCAAGAAATTGAAGCAATGTAAGGAAGAGTCATGGGTCAAGGAACACAGGTGGCCTCCAGAAGCTAGAAAATACATTCGCCCGTAGCGTCTCCTGGAATTTGCTGGTGGCTCAGATGATAAGGAATCCGCATATAAGGCAGGAGACCTGGGTTCAATCCCTGGGTTGGGAAGATCCCCTGAAGGGAATGGCTACTCACTCTAGTATTCTTGCCTGGAGAATTCCATGGACAGAGGACCTGGCAGGCTATAGTCCATGGAGTTTCAAAGAGTTGGACATGACTGAGCATGCACACATACACACACACACACACAAACACACACAGGAGATGTGATAGCAGAAGCAAGAATTTGGAGTCATGCGAAGAAGGGTCATGAGCCAAGGAATGCAGGTGGCCTCCAGAAACTAGAAAATACATTCTCCGTTAAATGTCTCCTGAAGAAACCAAGCCTGCTGACACTTTGGCTCTAGTTCAGTAAAATGGATTTACAATTTTTGATCTCTAGAGTGATAAGAAAATAAATTAGTGTTGTTTTAAACTGTTAAATTTGTGGCAGCTTGTTATAGCAGCAATTAAAAAAAGAATGGAAAAGGAACTGGTGATTGGGAAGAATAAAACAAGAGTCAGAAAATTAAGGCATATTATTAAACTGGTTACCCCTGTGGGCATGTGGGACTCAGTCCAAGTGGGGACCCTCTGAGGAGTCACTTACAATGCTAAGTCTGCCCAAGACATGGAATAAAAAGCAATCATCCACCAGCTTCCATCCTCACTGTTTAAGCCTTGAAGGTAGTATTAACTTCCTTGTAGTTTTTACTGACTTGGGTTCTTGACTGTTAATCAATAGAAATTGATAAGAAGCCAGATAAGAAATTCAAGTAGGGTCTTATGGGGACTGGTGCCATAGTATGAGAGAGTGAAAACAAGGTTGCAATCCCCTTGCTTTCTTCCTGGGGTGGGCTAAGCTGATCCCTTAAATGGAGTGAGGGTAGGAGCAGATTCATGACTTGGGCCCAAGGGGTGTATTAGGTGGTCTACCTGACACGCTTCATGGTGCTACGTGCAGACATCATGTGCAGACCCTACTTTTGCTGCCGGTACCTCAGAAGTGTCAGCTGCATTTCAGTCTTTTTCTCTCTTGTTTGTAGTTTGTTGCAATTGTGCACTCCTGCAGTTACTTTTAGTCCCTTATTGCTTCTTTGTCTTCTGTTGCTTGAGAAGACATTTGTCCAGGTGCATGCAGTAAAGGGTCCCAGATCCATTCTGTCTCACTTTCAAGAGAAGGATTTTAAAAAATACATTTGTAGACTCCGTTGAGGGACAGAATTTAGTGGGAGACATAGTCAAGAAATTCCATAATTAAAATCCAGGGTGATAAGTGGTAATGCTAGAGGTAAGCTTGTAATGTAAAGAAAATATAAGACAGTTTGCATAAGGACATGGGGAAAGCTTCATGGAGAAATTGGTTATTGAATTGATGAGCATGAGTCTCTTAAGAGACTAGGGGAAAAAAAAAAGTCATTCCAAGAATAAAGACAAACATATACTCAGACAAGAAAGTAGAATGGCTTATTGGAATGGCAACCCACTCCAGTGTTCCTGCCTGGAGAATCCCAGGGACAGGGGAGCCTGGTGGGCTGCCGTCTATGGGGTCGCACAGAGTCGGACATGACTTTAGTGACTTAGCAGCAGCAGCAGCAGCAGCGGCAGACATGTTGTACAAGTGAGTATTATGTTTTTATGGTCCATGAAGGGATGGTGAAAGGGTGAACTGAAAAGCAGATGCAGAAAGGCTTTTGTGCTGTTGCTATTTGCTTAGTACCTTAGCATAAGAAGGAACAGCTACCCACTCCAGTATTCTGGCCTGGAGAATTCCATGGACTGTATAGTCCATGGGGTCACAAAAAGTCGGACACAACTGAGTGATTTCACACACAATTTTAACACAGGAGAATGAGGCCTTGGGTCAACCAGCAGTAAGCTCCTGACAAAAGTCTCTTGAAGAAAGCTCACTTGGTTCCAAGAAAGGGTATGGGAAAAAAACACCAATTATAGTAATATGATTCTTTAAACCTCCCTTCAGTGAATTTATAATTATAAAAATGTCTTCAGTTATCAGCATCCACTTTACAGTTTCCCTCAACATTGTTTCAAGGAATTCCACAAAATAGAGGAAAAAAGTTAATTAGAACATAAAGTAGGAAAAGTTTAATTCCTTTCTTCAAAAAGAAGCTGGCTTCAGTTTATACAGGCTTAATGATAATTCTATTTTGTGACTAACAATAATTATTCATGAACAATTACATAATATAAATGTGAAAAATGTCTAATTAAGAAATAAACAAATCCCCCAAATTAGGTATTTATTATTGCAATTAGGTATTATTAGAACCAATAATGGCATGATGGCAACACAAGATATTAATGAATACATGATCAGCCATTGAATGTATTTTGTTACGTCAGGAATAAATTTGACATTTTGATGAAGACGTGTAGTTGAAACTTATTGCAAACGTAAACAACCTAGAGCAATAATTCCGCAATACTATATTACTCTTGTAGCCAATTAAAAGCAGAATTTCTTGCTGTGATGAACCTAGATCTGTCTTGGTTAGTTGAAAGGTGAAATTGTGATGATGTGTGAGGTCACATTTCTATGTCTTGAATTTATAGGAAAAGTGTCCTGAATATTTTATTAGCATGTAGAAACAAAGGAGGCTACTAATTTTCTTTGAGGAAAGGCTTAATTAAGAAGAGAGATTTAATAAACCTTTAAGAAAGGCATTTTAAAACTTTGTGGTTGCCATGATGGTATGGAGTTATATCATGCATAATTCTCAGATAGTCCTGGTTTAAGGGTTAGTGTGTGATTTTTAGATTACATTTTTGGCAAGCTAAAAATCCAGGAGGGAGGCTTGCACTGTCAACTGCCTTACAGGCTTTGTGAAATTTCCTTAGTACATTTTTCGATTTCAGTGATATGGGGCAGATCAGCCCTCCATTGAAATACACACTCAGTACTTGGTGAGACCTGGCTTGCGCAGTGAAGGCAAGGCATACTGAACATCCCCCAGGAGTCTTTTCAAGACTGAGACTAGGTTGGAATTCCTGGTGAGTTTTGAGACCCTGTTGGTTCCTGCTTGAACTTCCACAATGACTCATACTCTCCTGGACTCTTGAAATCAGTTCCGTGCTGACTAGGGCCAGAATGACCTGAAATGCATGGCATTGACTGATCCATAATAAAACTAGACTTTCAGACAGCTAGGAAATCTTGCTGAGGTGATCAGGATTCAGGATTTATGGATTTTGTTCAGTATGAGATTTAGTTCTACATTGGAAAAACTAAAATCAGCTAAAATGGGACAGGTACATTGAGAAAAAATACCACTGGAATTTATATCTCCTGGTGAGGTTATTTTTTACACGAACATCTTACTGTTAAGAATCACATAGGTGAGGCCCTTTGGCTGGGCACATGATACCACTTGACAGTGAAAGTCTACATTTTGAACCTGGTTCTGAATCCTATAGGAATCCTAACATCATCTTTGGAGACTAATTTTGGATTGAAAAAAATGAATTTGAGACCTGTGGCTATTTGAAAGTTTGTGGGCACGACTGTGAAGAGTGCAAAGTAGTCCTGTGCTTAGGCCCGGGTCAGCTTCTATTAACAGCAAAGTGAGAAAGAGAAGTCACTCTTGCTCATACCATTATGTGCCAGCCACTGGGATGATCTCATTCACTTTTCACAGCTCTAAAAATTATCTTTGTTTCAGAGATTAAGAATTTAAGGGGCTTCCCTGGTGGATCAGACAGTAAAGAATCGGCCTGCAATGCAGGAGACTTGGGTAAGATCGTTGGGTCCAGATGATCCCCTGGAGAAGGGAATGGCTACCCACTCCAGTATTCTTGCTCAGAGAATTCCATGAATAGAGGAGCCTGGTAGGCTATTGTCCATGGGGTCACAAAGAGTTGGACTTGACTGAAGCGACTAACACTTTCACATTTTTACTTCTTAAGAAGTGGACTACTATGGAAGAAAGCATAGATTTACTGACTCAGATGAAAATGCATCTCCTATGCTTGGACCTAGGTCAGCTTCTAGGAAAGTGATAAAAGAGAAGTAACAATTGCTGTGTACCATTATGTGCCAGTCACTGAGATGATCTCATTTACTTCTCAGTTCCACAAATTAGGTATAGTCTCTGTTTTAGATGAAGAATTTAAAGAAAGACACCTGTTGAAAATCATACAATTAGTTATCACCAAAGATGATACATAGAGCAGTTTTTATCTGAGTCAGTAAATCTGCTCTTTCATCCATAGCAGACCACTAGGCAATGGCACCTCACTCCAGTACTCTTGCCTGGAAAATCCCATGGACAGAGGAGCATGGAAGGCTGCAGTCCATGGGGTCACTGAGGGTCGGACACGACTGAACGGCTTCACTTTCACTTTTCACTTTCATGTATTGGAGAAGGAAATGGCAACCCACTCCAGTGTTCTTGCCTGGAGAATCCCAGGGACTGGCGAGCCTGGTGGGCTGCTGTCTCTGGGGTCGCACAGTCGGACACGACTGAAGCGACTTAGTAGCAGCAGCAGCAGGAAGTAGATTTACTGGGATCCACCTGAATTTCTTAACACCTAGAAAGGCCTCAGACCTATTATATATATTTAATAGTCACAGTATGATGGAAACAGTTTAGGCTCAGACTATTCATTTGTAGCAACCCAATGAGGAACTGATTTTTATTTTATCAATGTTGGATATGCTTTAGACTTCAAATCTGCTGGTGCTTGCTTAGGCCTTGTTTGTTAGTATTCTGAGAAAAGAGTTAAGAACCTGGGTTCTGGAATCAGATAAACCTTGATTAGTATCTAGTCTCTACTCACAGAGCTCTGTTACCCTGAGGAAGTTACTTAATCTCTCTGAGTCTCAGTTTCATAAACTGTAAAATGGAGATAAAATAAAATAATGAATGCAAAGTATACATGGCAATTGCTCAACAAATGCATAGAAATGAAAAATAGGAGAAAATGCCTTTACAACATTATTTGTCCAAGCAAAAAAAGATGAAATATGAGCCTTTTAAAACTCACAATTAGATTTTTTGACCTGTGTTTTATTAGCCTAGAAACAACTTTAGCAGATTACCTGCAGTAATCTGGGAGCTACAAAAGGACAGCAGAGTAATTAGAATCTATTCACCAGCAAAACAGAACAAATTGCTGCATATGGATATCACCTCATCTATCATTTCCTTAATCCAAACTGGTTCAAATTCAACAACATTTCACATTTTCCATTCCATTTCCAGTTGCATTTTGAGGTGCATAGTTAGTTAAAATTGCCTTTTAACTGGTGAAAAAAAAAAAAAGATTGTGAGTTTTCATTTTGTGTCTTAACGCCTTATAAACAAATATCACTACTACTCATATACTACTGTATGGTCAAACTTGACCTGTCAACTTAAGTATGAATACCTCAGTGCACAGGGAAGAGAGTGAAAACATACTTGTTTTGTTAACCCATCTAAAGAAATGGGAACACTTGTTCTCCATTCAGACTTCTGTTTCCAACCATGACAGTCAACACACACAAAGGACCCTTTACTTCCCTCAGAGTTGACTACTCAGTCTACCCTAGGAAACTCTTGGGAAGTCAAAGGCAAGAGAAGCATGAGAAAGCACCTATGGGAGCCCCTCTTTAGTGACTGGCTCACCTAGTTTTGCTTGTGTTGTTGAAGGTGAAAGTGTTAGTGGCTTAGCTGTGCCCAGCTGTTTATGGTCCCATGAACTGTAGACCGTCCAGGCTCCTCTGTCCATGGTATTCTCCAGGCAAGAATACTGGAGTGGATTGCTATTCCCTTCTCCAGGGGATCTTCCTGATCCAGGGATTGAACCTAGATCTCCTGCATTTTAGGCAGATTCTTTACTGTTTGAGCCACCAGGGAAACCCCTAGTATACTTTGCTGCTAAGTCACTTCAGTTGTGTCCGACTCTGTGTGACCCCATAGACAGCAGCCCACCAGGCTCCCCCATCCTTGGGATTCTCCAGGCAAGAACATTGGAGTGGGTTGCCATTTCCTTCTCCAATGCATGAAAGTGAAAAGTGAAAGTGAAGTTGCTCAGTCGTTTCCGACTCTTCACAACCCCATGGACTGCAGCCTACCAGGCTCCTCCATCCATGGGATTTTCCAGGAAGAATACTGGAGTGGGGGTGCCATTGCCTTCTTCACTAGTATACTTTACCATACAATAAATGACCTTTCATTTTTCTTCACAGAGACATGGCTTAGGAGGCCCACATTTCTCACTCTGGCCTTTTGGCCTAAAGAAAAAGCTACTTTTCTGGGTAAATGACTCTGAGACTTGGATGAACACTCAACCATAGTTAGAGAGCCAATGTGTGCATCTCTGTGTGTCTGTATGCACATGAATACAGGAGGGCACGTATTGAAAATGAAGGAAAGTTACATGGCTCAAAATAACCTGGAGTTAAAACTCCCCTCCAGGTCCTGCCCACCATTCTATGCAAAACGAAGAACTCTCTCACCCGAAGGGAAAAAAATGGACATTAAAAAAAAATGGACATTAAGGTTGATTACGCCCAGTTCCCAGCTGGTCCAGCCTCTGGCCAATCTCCAGAATTCCTTGCCCCAGCCTTTTAAGAGATTACTCCGAACAACCTTGGAGAAGAATAGGCCCCTAAGACAGTAGCTTTCGACATATATGCACTACTACCTATATACACTTACTCTTTTCTTGGGTTAGTGCAGCGATTCACTAATCTGACTGCGGCCCCTTCTCGCCTCTTTAAAGGTGATCTGTTCCTGTAAAATGCTGGTCTCGTTCTTTCGGAACCTTGTCTTCTCTAACTCCCTTACCCAACAGAAAGGTGAAGTGGTCTCTTTCAATTCCACATTAGAATATTCTCTGGGGTATGGAAAAAAGAAAAAAATCCAGTGTCTTCTTCCAGAAAAATCTATTAGATATTCTTTTCCAGTTTCTTTAGCTTTGAAACAAGTCACTGTGTAGAAAGAAGGCCTGCAACTAGGGGCATTGTGTAATCTGTCCACTGAGCAGAATGTGGGAAATAGGCCATGAGGGAACTGGAGCTTAAGTGTAGTGAACTCCAGAGAGTAGCTGCAAAGAATCGCAGGGCCCACAAGTAAGCTACACAGAGAACCAAAAACAGGTCATTGGCTTCTGCCCTGCAATTCACAGTAACCGCCAGCAATATTTCTACATAGGGGAACACGCTTTACACGACAGCTCTCCTTGCAGGAAATCTCCATCCTGGGGAGTTGAAATTGCATTAGGATTACTTCTCTGCAAGCGCACTGACACCAATATGCAATATGTGGTATGAGAAACCAAAAAACCATTAATCTAAGGCAGGAATTTAAACAACTGTGTCTAACTCTGGAAGAATTCCATTAAATTAAAATGCCTTTCTGAACTGAAACTGCTTTGACTAAACTCAACATTACAAATAAAGATTTAGTTTAGTAAGACACTCAGAGTTAAATGTAAACGACCCCCTTCTCCGCTTTTATTCCAAATTTTTAATTGGAGTCTTTGGAATTGAATAAATTCATTAATTCATTCATCCATCCACTCAGTCAAATATTTATTGAGCACCTAGTCAGGGCCAGGCATTGTGCTAGGGATTAGGGTAATAGATATAAATAATGATCTGTGACTTCAAGGAGTATACAGGCTAGTGTTCCAGATAGATGAAGAATCAGATAATGATGACTGTTGGGTAAGTCTTGGACAAAGACTTTGAGAGTAAAAAGATACTAGTTCACTTGGGTTCTCAGTTAATTAAATTTGGTTTCTGTATAGCAAGTGTCTCTAAGTGAGGGTGCCTGCCTCAGTTGATCCACAGTTCAGATTCAAAAAGGACAGGAGAGTGCCAATCAATATTGTACCACCTTTCCTCGAAGAAAACATGCTTTCAGGAATATTTCAACAGGACTTGACCTAGAATTCCTAGTTATATTAATAACCAGCTCTGGAGTAGATGTCACATTTCAGCCCCTGCCCACCTTCTATGAGAAAGCGACTTGCTCGTGACTTTACATTCATAAATATGCTCACAATGCCAAGGGATGTTTTTTTTTTCTTCCATCAATTCATTAGATCTGCTCACATGAATTATTTATATGCAGTGCTAAAAATGATTCTGAAACATTACAAGAATTCAATATCAGTTTTCACAGTGGGATTTCATCATTTTAGCATTGCAGCATGGTAGCCTAATGCAATACTAATAGGATATGGTGCTAATAGGGTACAACGAGAATTCTCTCTAATATGCAAACATTTCCATGTTGTCTTATTATTTCTTTTAAGTTAATATGCTATGGTGATAATATGATGAAATGAATTAGCTTCATATCATTGTCTGCATGAGTTGTGCATATTAATGGCATCTTTCTTCCCCCACCCCTTTGAATTCACTTGGAATGAGCTCGAAAACTTACCCTGTAGTTATGCTTATGTTAATGAGGCTGTTTAGTAGGAAACATCCCTGCCTTTGCTTAGCCAGCTGGAGAAACAATAGATGCGTATCCTCTCTCTTTGGAATGAAATGTTTTCTGGCCTCCTTTCAAAGGGTCTATCTCCAACAGGCTGCTTTAGTATTCTCTACTTGTTCACAATCTCAATCCACCCATGTGTTAGACATTTTACCAGCAACATTTAACCAGATTGTATATTTCTATTAGATATGAAGTAAATCTTTTCCAAGAGAAACTAGATGCATGGCCAACTGGCCCAATGTTTTGGAATATTTAAACACACACACACTCACACACGTACACACACGCAAGCCTACATGCATATATACATGAAATGCGTAGAAATATACACATATTTGTGTGTGTGGGTTATGTATAGACATGTTTACATATGTATACAGACATCTACATATGTGCTTCTTTGTTTTTGTGTGTAAATTGATTTAAAAGTTGGTGGAATCCTTGCCATAACCAGCATTTCTTTTCTGGCTGTTAAATTCTGGGTGGATTAGGTCCAGTGAGTAAGAATCCTCCAGATTTCAGTGTTTATTCATTTTCAGATGTATAACCAAAAGCCAGATGCTTATCCAAATCTTAGCTGACATTTACAAATCATGAATTTCTCACCCAAACCTGTGTGACCTTTCCTCTTGAGTTGCTATTAGGTTCAACTAATTCAGTTTCAGAAATCCCAGATGTCAACACTCTCAGGAGATTTCTAAAGCCCCCTCTTACCCTTTCCATCAAATAACTCCAAAAGGTGCCTTAATTATGATCAGGGCCACTGCCCAACTATGTGGTGAAAAGTGAAAAGTGTTAGTCACTCAGTCATGTCTGACTCTTTGCAACTCCATGGACTGGAATTCGCAAGGCTCCTCTGTCCATGGAATTCTCCAGGCAAGAATACTGGAGTGAGTAACTCTTCCCTTCTCCAGGGGATCTTCCCAACTCAGGATGATCGAACCCAGGTCTCCTGCATTACAGGCAGACTCTTTACCATCTGAGCCACTAGGAAAGCCCAACTGTATGGTACCTTTTGGTGCAAGTTAGCAAAAGTGCCTGTTTGGAACAATATAACCTCTTAGGAACTGGTATGGCAAGTGATACTGGGTTGGATTTCTTTCTCTTGCTCCTGTAGTGGTTCCTCCAGATTGCAGTTCCAGTGATGTTTTCACCTTCTCTTTTGAGAACACCTCTGAGTGGGAAAGTTCGTATTTAGATGGTGGTCTGAAGTTATACAATAAGCAGTCCAAGTTCTGACACTAACTGTGTGGCTTAACATGTCTGTGGCTCAGTTTCTTCTTTTGCGAAATGAAAGAATAAATGCTCTGATGATCTTTAACTCCAACTATCGTCTGTGACTAAATAATGAGAAATCTTACCATTTTCATGCATTTGATTGGCAAGAGAGGATAGTATAAGAGAAAAAAAAAAGATATAACTCCAAAAGGAAAGTAATGTGGGTAATTTAAATATTAGGGCTTAGATTCTAGGCTTTTAATTGGATTATGTATATATTATGTTTCTTTAACAAAGAAAGTTACAAAGAAAAATGTAGATGTATTATACACGTTACACATAGATCTATTATTAAGCTGAAGTCAAATGTGCAACATTTGAAAGACCTAGGCAAAATGTATATTTCAAGAACATTTAATATAGTCCCTGGTTATTGGAATTAAATACCATGATTAGACTGGTAAGAGGACAAAGAGGGATCCTTTTAGCCTAATACTTAGAAAGTATTCCTAAGTCCTCTGATAAAGGGAAAATGATGACAAAATCTCCCTTACCCCGAATCAGACGTGAACATATATTTTGGTTACTTTACATTCACCCAAGGAAGAATCAGATTTGTCTTATGAAAGACTTCCTGTTTGTACATCATTTGAAAATGGAGACTAAAATAATAAAATTTGAAGAGGGTCAATCAAGTCACATTTGAACTAGTTCCGTTTCTTTAGCAGACCATTATTTCCTTGAAAGTTCGAGTTACTCCTTTATGATTTTGTACTTACCTTCCTTTCCTTACTGAGACCTGATCAAAGCAGATGGCCTTTGTGCAGTTCTGTAGGTTCTAGTAGTGAAAGGCTTCATTTGTCTGGTGTGATTGTGCATCTTTGCCTTTCTTCACAGTTTCTTCTTAAGGTAGCTAGCTTTAATTGGAGTTAGAAATGTACTCAGTGTGTAAAACGCTATTTGAAAAATGAAATTTGACTGTAGCGTTGATAAAAACTTTCTAAGCTTAAAAATGTCATCAACAAAGAGTCTGGTACTTCTTTAATTATCCGATTTCCAAAGCTATATAGTACATAATTCCTTGTATAATCAGAGCTTAAATTCTGAAGAAACTCATATGGGTGACATTTCCTCTCAATTTCAAATGGGGATTATTTTAAGAGGATACAGAACTTAGAAATATTTCAATGGAGCTGATATTTAAAGCATATTTAGTGGCCTTTATGTTTTAATCTGCTTATTGACTAGGCATTAAAGAGAGCACTTAGTATTTTACCAGTGATGAAAAGGACCATACATTGTTTGATATAATGAATTAGTCAGTATTTCTAGAATGTGGGGTTAATAATTTTTCTTTAACTTAGAAAATGATGTAGCCTCTTCCTAGGGAAACATTGCTATCTGAAGGACTTTTCTTATTTGGATTTTCCTCTGCCACTGGGACAAGGAACTCCATTTAGAGACAGATTCTCCCAAATTACATAAATATGTAGAGATTTGATGAATTCCATTGTTGTGCTACTTTCCTATTTTACAATGATTAATGGTAATAAAAAGCAATTATGAGAGCAATAATATTAAATCTTTGTGCACATGCTAAGTCACTTCAGTCATGTCTGACTCTTTGCGACCCTATGGACTGTAGTCTGCCAGGCTCCTTTGTCCATGGGATTCTCCAGACAAAAATATTGGAGTGCGTTGCCATTTCCTCCTCCAGGGGATCTTCCCAACAGAGACTGGATGAGCGCCTTGTCTCCTGTATTGGCAGGCAGGTTCTTTACAACAAGCACCACCTGGGAAGCCCATGGTAAATCTTTAACCATTGCCAGGATAACGTTAAGAACAGAGTACCAGGAATATCAAGGTGGAAAAAAGTTTCTTCTCTCAAGGAACTTTCATACCAAATTGCCACAAGGCCTGGTATACCTAGGCACTTAACATTTGTTAAATAAATAAATGGTGAATGATTTGGGCCCTAGTCATCAGGATAGTTTGTTAAAAAAACTAGTCTAGATCTCATAAGAATACCTTATTAAATGATTAAGAAGTTGACAATCAGCTATTACAATCTACTCTATGTGGGTTATTTTTGTCTAATGACAAAACATCCATCAGATCAGTCACATTAGAGAAACACTCAAACTATTTTTTGTGATATAATAGATTATTTAATAAGCTGCTCTATTTTCATTTTTTTTTGTTGCGACATTAAATGAATATAGCAAAGAATAAACAGCAGTTCCCGAAAACAAAAAGCAGAGATTTAACATGAAAAGCAATGGGTTCTCATGAGCTGTGATGTGTGGATACTGGTCAGTGCCTACAAATATATGTAGGGCTCCTTCTTTTAATTTTCTATCAGTTCTGCTGACTCCAAACAATGATGTGAGTTTCTGAAAGTAATATCTATTTAAGTTTGGCGTGTTTTTCAACTGTAAGTCATTTGATTCAGTTTTACCTCAAATCCTTAGTGGCACCAAAGTAGATTTCATTTAATTTTCTTAGCTATTTTTTTCAAATGTTGCATATTCGTGGGGAAAATTTATTCCTTTGTATGTGAATCAATTTCTTTTAAATACAGAAAGCATCCCCTGACTATTTCTTTTCTACAGAACATCAGCAAAATCTAAAATGAACACTTATAAGTAATTTGGATATGAATCTAAAGGAACAATAGCTGTGAATATCATTATAAGGTAAAAGTAAGTAAATTGATGCAAGAAGTGAATGAGATAACACAGAATAAATCAAATGAGCATTGCACCTCTACATCTCCTCCAGGATACTTCCTCTTTCATCTCACCCAATCTTTGTTCTAAATATAGTGAGGTTATACCACCTATGGTCTCATGAAACTGGCATTTCTTGGACATTGGACTCTGTTTAGACATCAATAGATATGGACACAAAGTAGAGTTATAACACTGTGAAATGATGAGATGCTAATGTCACATAGAGGCAGGTTGGGTTAAGCCTGAAAGCTCTTACTTTGTTCTTTCATTCTGTCTCTTTTTGCCTCCACGAGAAATTGTCAACAAATAATTAGAACTCACATGAGCTTTCAAAACCATGGAAGGGAATAAAGATGAAAAACAGCTGAAACATATCTGCATTTCTTTTTCATAAATTGTGAGCATTATCAAGAAAGTCCCTTTTTCATCTGGTCTAGGGTTTCTCACAGATGTTGTCTAGTAAGCTGTATTTTAATGTCATGTTCCGGATACGCAATTTTTTATCAATTACTTGTGTTTTGGAAGAGGATCCTTGAGCTTGGTCTTAACTCTTTATATAGAATTAATTTATTCATGATTAGTCTCAGGAAAGAAACATTTATTAACATTTCAAGTATCTGAAGATAAATTTTCTAATCTCATGAATAGCTTCCATTTATTTAGTATTTCTTACATTTTGGATACTTTGCTAAAAGCTTTTTACACCTAATATTGTGAATTTCTCATAACAACTTTTAAAGTAGTTGTTATTCCCATTTAGCATATAAAACATTGAGTCTTTGAGATGCTGAGTAGTTTACACAAAAGTAAAAAGTGAAAGTGAAAGGTAAAAGTGAAAGTCACTGCGACTTTTTGAGACTCCATAGGTATAGTCTGTGGAATTATCTAGGCAAGAATACTGGACTGGGTAGCCTACTCCTTCTCCAGTGGATCTTCTTGTCTAAGGAACTGATGGCTGCAATCACCACCTGCAGTGATTTTAGAGTGCAAAAAAATAAAGTCTGACACTGTTACCAATTACTATAGGTTCTCCTTTTTCTAAGCTAATTTTATCTACATGGTGATCAATCAATTCATGTGTCTATTTAATACACAGTTTTACAGAAGTATTACATACATACAGTAAAGTGAGTGAATCCTGAATTCACGGATTAATGGCTTTTTATAAAGTGAACAAATTCACAAAACTACCGATATCAGGAAATAATCCATGACTACTCACAAAGGTGATTGCAGCCATGAAATTAAAAGACACTTACTCCTTGGAAGGAAAGTTATGACCAACCTAGACAGCATGTTAAAAAGCAGAGACATTACTTTGCCAACAAAGGTCCATCTAGTCAGGGCTATGGTTTTTCCTGTGGTCATGTATGGAAGTGAGAGTTGGACTATAAAGAAAGCTGAGAGCACTGAAGAATTGATGCTTTTGAAATGAGGTGTTGGAAAAGACTCTTGAGACTCCCTTGGACTGCAAGGAAATACAACCAGTCCATCCTAAAGGAAATCAGTCCTGGATGTTCATTGCAAGGACTGATGTTGAAGCTGAAACTCCAATATTTGGGCACCTGATGCGAAGAGCTGATTCATTTGAAAAGACTCTGATGCTGGGAGGGATTGGGGGCAGGAGGAGAAGGGGACGACAGAGGATGAGATGGCTGGATGGCATCACCGACTCAATGGACATGAGTTTGGGTGAACTCTGGGAATTGGTGATGGACAGGGAGGCCTGGCATGCTATGATTCATGGGGTCGCAAAACAGTCGGACATGACTGAGCGACTAAACTGAACTGAACTCAGAAAGGAAGGACTCCTTGCATCCTCTTCTAAATACTGCTCCAAAAGAAACTACTATCCTGACTTTAATCACCATAGATTAGTTTTGCCTATTTTTTGGACTTTATATAGTGGAATAATGCAATGTTCTCTTTGCTGTCTAGCTTTTTTGATCAGTTTTATGTTTGTGAAATTTGTCTACATTGGTACATGAGGGAATATTTCATTTATTTTCATTGCTTTCTACTGTTCCATTGTAAGAATATGTCACAATTTATTTATCCACCTGTAAACAAAGAAGAACAAAGAGAACTGCTCACCACCCAGTTCTATAAGGATTCAGTCATAACCCACTACAGTCACTGCCTGACAGCGTACTCTGAGAGGAAATTAGACAATTACAGAATGAAGCTCTCTGTGCTTTGGAAAAACAGGCCCCCTTAGATAGTTAGATGTTTATCTCAGGAAGAATTTGAATGAAAACAAATTCTTGCATCTTCCAATACATTAAAAAGCAATAAAATCATTAACGTGATATATATTCTTTGTGACTGGAAGCAATCTTTCAGCAAGAAAACACTTGACTGCAGCTTTTCCCCAGCCAAAAATCATATATATAATATATAAAATTTGAATTATCTTTTTATTAATTAACTCTCTGGAAATATTCACCAGTAAAAGCTATCTTGACTTGAAGATTTCCCTGTGGGAAAATCTTCAAATATGAAATCAATTTCTTAGAATGAGGCTATTGAAAATTTCGATTTCTTCTTGTAGCATTTTTGTAAATTGTGTTTATCAAGTACTTTGTTTACTTCATACAAATCATCAAAGTTATTGGATAGAGATTTTAATAATATCTTCTTTGATCTTTTTAATATCTATGGAGGAGTTTTAGTTTTGTCTCCTTTTTCATTGCTGATATTGATAATTTGTTTTAATCTCATTTTTCTATTGGTTCATTTCCAGATGCTTACCAACTTATTTGGTCCTTTCAAATAGCTTACTCTGGACTTCCTTCGTGGCACAGTAGATAGGAATCTGCCTGCCGGTCTGCCTGACAGCCAAACATGCCGTGAAGCAACTAAGCCTGTGTGCTACAGCTACAGAACCCAAGCTCTAGAGCCTGCATGCCACACTACTGAGCCCACGTGAAGCCCCTACATCTAAAACCTGTGCTCCAGACAAGGAAGCCACCACAATGAGAAGCCTGTGCCCCACATGAAGGGTAGCCCCCGCTCACTGCAATTAGAGAAAGCCCATGTGCAGCAAGGAAGACCTAGCACAGCCGGCAAGGGTGGTGGGGGGCGGGCAGGGAAAGCACAACTTACTTTGATTTTGACTTGGTATAGGCTAGAAGACTTTAATTAGGTTTCCAATTGTTTTCTTGGTTCTCATATACTCCCCCCTGAAATTATATTTCTTAAAAACAGATTTAGTCACATCACTCTTCTGTTAATTATAACCTCACAGGCTCATCATTATCTAAAGAATAAACTCCAAATCCATTTGAAGGCTTTCTTAAGCTGTGAAGGTTTGGCAGGAACTTTATTATTTCACCAGCTCTGAGCTTTCTAGTCTCATTCCTAGACATTTTCCCTCTTGAACCTTGCTGCTGCTGCTGCTGCTTAGTTGCTAAGTTGTGTTGGACTCTTTGTTGACCCCCATGGTCTGTAGCCTGCCAGGCTCCTCTGTCCATGGAATTCTCCAGACAAGAATACTGGAGTGGGTTGCTTTTCCCTTCTCCGGGGGATCTTCCCGATCCAGGGATCAAACCTGTCTCCCACACTGCAGGCAGATTCTGTACCACTGAGCCACCAGGGAAGCCCTTCTTGGACCTTACGCACTACTAAATTTTCACTGCTGAAACCCCTATCATTTTTGTGTAACACGCTACTCACAATTCTTGTACATTTCAGTTATTTTATTATGCCTCATTGCCTTGACCCTGCTCTTCTTCTGTCTATAATTTCCATTCTTTACTTCTACCTGTCGGGATCCCTCTAGATTTCCCTTCATTGTTTCCCTTTCTGTGAGGCTATTTAAAATGACTTTTACTACTCAATCTTTTTCTCTCTCTCTCTCTCTCTCTCTCTCTCTCTCTCTCTCTCTCTCTCTTTTATACCCTATAGCAATCTGTCTCTCTTATTGGGCTGCAAGATACCTGAAGGAAGAAACTGAAGTACCTAATACATTGCCCTACACCCCATAGAGATTAAAAAAATGATATATTTTAAAGAGCTTCTATTATACATCTTTTTCCTTTCTCTCTCTTTCTAAGAAAGTGTACCTTAAACATCAAGCAGAAGGAATGTGATAAGAATTTATAGAATTTTTAGGTGGGTATGCTACCACATTAACCACAATTAATAAGATTTATAGGAAAAATAAAAATAATTCATACTTTGTCAGTATCTAAATTCCTATTGTTATTCAGCAGGACCTGGACAGTCTTATTTGGCCAAGGGCCTCTGAGTCCACCCAGCCACATTCTAGTACCTCAAATACTGTTGATTAATTACTCATTTGGGGAATTTCCACATTCCTTACAACTAAGAATTCTATTATTCCTGTAGACTTCTAGAAGGTAAGGGGATGTGCATGAGTGGGGATACATGGTGTTACAAATCCAAGCTGTGTCCATTTTACTAGCCAAGAACAGAGGAATAGGGAGTAGTAGTGGTTGCTCAGTTGTGTTCCACTGTTTGCAACCCCATGGACTGGAGCCCAGCAGACTCCACTGTCCATGGAATTCTCCAGGCAAGAACACTGGAGTAGGTTGCCATACCCTTTTCCAGGGGATCTTCCTGACCCAGGGATTGAACCCAAGTGTCTCGCATTGGATGCAGATTTAAGGGGGTTTGACTGGGGCTATTAACACAGTTTTGGTAGGGTGTAGGGCAACCACAGTAGATAATATAGTTTTTAAAGGATGTGAAAGTGAAGTCGCTCAGTCGTGTTCGACTCTTTGTGACCCCTTGGACTATAGCCTGCCAGGCTCCTCTGTCCATGGGGTTTTCCAGGCAAGAATAATGGAGTGGGCTGCCATTTCCTTCTCCAGGGGATCTTCCCACCCCAGGGATCGAACCCGGGTCTCCCGCATTGCAGGCAGACGCTGTTACTGTCTGAGCCACCAGGACAAGTATAACAGTGTTCTACTTTTATAACTGTTTCCAATGTCAGAGATAAGTATTAAGAGGAAAGAGTGATTACAGGTGTCCACAGACAGATCGCTATTTGAAAACTATTTATAGGCCTGTTCGTAGACTTTTGACGTAGGGTTAGGATACAGTCTGCCTGAGATAACTGCAAGGAAGGAGCCAGGGGAATAAATATTGAGACATCATTCTCCTCCTGCTCTCCTATCCACCTGTCCTTCCCTCCTTCATCCCTCCCATCCTTTCTCCTTCTACATGTCTCCTAGGGTTTCTTGTCGGCCAAACCTAATGGATTTCAAAGGATGTTGATGTCATCCAATGGGGCACAGAGCTGAGTCCAGAAGATGAGAGTGGATCTGGAGGCGAGAAACTAGCACACGGACTTCAAAGAGAAAAGACTTCACTCCATTTTCCAAAAGTAAAGGAATAATTTCTTTTACTTGACAGGATGATAAAGGAACCCATATGTCAGCATCTAGGCTTTAGATTGGGGCAGAGGTTAGGGAGATTGTGTTCATCCTGAGGCAAAACAGAAGGTCAAAAGGAATCCCAGTGTTTCATGTCCTTTCGTTTCACTTTCCGAGGTCTGGCCTGTTTCTTCTGCCTGTCCTTCAGTTACTCTCACGTGAAAATCAAAGGTTAGTGTTACTATTAGCATTGCCCCAGTTACAAGCAGAAAACAGTCCTAACCACAAGGAAATAATTAGAAACAAAGCCCAGTTAATTATACAAGACATTCTTGGCTGCTCTAATTAAGGCACAGTTCAATACTACTAGCTGGGTAATTTTTTTTTTTTTAATTGTGAATAGATTTAGTGGGAGCTTGTCTAGTGAACAAATAATGAAATCAGTTTCTCAGAAAGAATCTGATTAAAAAAAAAATTGTTCACCAATCATTTGCTTTCTGCTATTTTATAGGACTCCTTCCCACTACGACACAGAGAAGTATGTGGATTTAGTCTCCAAGGAGTCAAGCCCAAATTACAGGAAACTAGGGATGTTTATTTCATCAGGTGGGAAGGGCAAGAGGAATGGAGGATGATCCCACCAGGACTTGTGCGCTTGTGTATTACGGGTGCTTGTGATGGCCTTTGTGACTGGTTTCTTCCTCAGGGATGTTTCTGGGTTTCGCAGACTCAGTTCCCATGTGGATACAGTGTGACAATGTGAGAAGTTCTTACCCACAATCTATATTTTGTTGTTGTTGTTCACATACGCACTAAAGAGGTACAGAATAGTCAAATACATAGTTGTAGAATCTTCATAGTTTGGATATCTAGGATATTGTAATATAAAACAAAGCTAGTGACATTTATGTCAGATGAAAATAGATTCAAATCCTGGCAAATAAATACCTTTTCAGGCAGGTAGCTTAACTTTACTGAGACCTTTTTCTGTAAAATAGAAATGATATGTTCCTCATGGTACATGAAAAGTGAAACTGTTAGTGACTCAGTCGTGTTTGACTCCTTGCGACCGTTTGGATCGCAGTCCACCAGGCACCTCTGTCCATGGGATTCTCCAGGCAAGAATACGGAGTGGGTTACCATGTACTTCTTCAGGAGATCTTCCTGACCCGGGGATCCAACCTGGGTCTCTTGCATTGCAGGCAGAGTCTTTATCATCTGAGCCACCAGGAAGCTACATATATAAGTCATGGGGTTTATTTTAATTATTTATTTATTTATTTGGTTTCACTTTGAGAACTGAGACAACATGTGAAGAACATCCTTGTTGTTTGGCACTTAGTAGATGTATAGTGATTCTTGGTTTTACTCCTCCTCAGTTATTTCCACTCTTATCTTCCAAATGCTATCATTGTCTGTTCAGGATACCTTGGGGATGAGATTTTTTAAAAAGGAGAGAAAAGTATTACTGGAAAGAGATGTGTGAAAAGAATAGTAATGAGGATTAAAATATACTATTCTTAGAGCTTTCCTTGTATTCTGTTTTCTCAGATAGAACTTTTGGTTAATTGGAATTTCCTGTTTTTTAGCTGTCATGCATGTTCTGTAAGTAAACAAATGAGTTGGCCGTTATTCAGTGAGTATGGTTTATACTAAACTTGGATAAGCACTAATTTAGTTGTTGAGTTTTTAAAATGCAGGTTCAATCTGGAAAAAAAAAGGAAACAGAGGATCTTAAACTAACATTTAATTTACTCACAAAAGCAAATTTATCCAATTTATATAATTTGTGATAGACATTTCTAGTAAGATGTCTATCAATTATCCTAATCAGTTTCCAATTCCTACCAATCCTATCTCTGAATATTTCTCATCCTTGATCTTTTCCTTTCTATCTACAACACAGGAGTCAAAGATGGCAAAATTTCTATTTTAGAGAAATTACTTCGTTAAGGAGAGCAAATTCATGGAGATGAGTATGGAAGCAGAGTATCCAATCACAACAGCTAACATTATGGTGCTCTTACTCCATGCCAGGCTGTTTTAAGGTCCCTCTGTACCTAATTTCCTTCATTGATTATAACAGCCCCATTTGGAAAGTACTATTAGTATCTCTTACTTCACAGATGGGAAGAAATGGGTTTAAATCGATAGTTAATTTCCCCAGATCAGACAGCTGAGAAATAGTTGCAGAGTTGAGACTTTAGCAAAGATCTGCCTAATTCCAAAGTCCATGTGCTTAGCCACTGTGTTCTGGCATGGCCTACATGAAAAATAGTGGGACCTTGAGCCAGGACAGTGTTATTTAGGGTGGGGATGACAGGATTGATTCCCTAAGTACTTAGTTGGAATTTGCTGGACTTCATAATGAGCCAGATATGGAAAATGAGGAGAACAGAGGTGTCTGGGATAATTTGCAGGGCTTTTTTCTGAGATAAGGCTGGTGCCATTTACTGAGAGAGAGAATGTAGTAAGGGAGGTGCTCTAGGGATAGGAAAAGGAAGGGAGGAAAATGTTGATCCCAGTTTCAGACAAATTAAGTTTGACATGTCAGTGGAACACCCAGGAAGAGAAGTTTCAGAGGTGTTTGACCATGCCAGGCTAAAAATTAGGCTAGAGGTAAAATTTAGAAATCAACAATATGCCCTAAAGGTATAATAACATTGCCTGGGGCAGGGGTGGGGCAAACACAAGCAGTGGGCTTAGAATGCCAGCTTTAAAAGGTACAGATGGAGAAAAAGGATTCAGGATTGTTGGATGATCAAGGAGAAGATGGAATTACTACAGGCAGCGGCAAATATCAAGATATACACCATTGCCCATGTAAAATGTGGTTGATTTAATAAGTTAGGGTAATGTAAAGTGCCATAACAAACAAATACTCAGACTTTAATAACCTAACACAATAAGTTAATACCTATTCATTCATATTGGATAATCCTAGTTATCAGGCAACTTTCTTCCACTTGGTGATTCAGAAATGCAAACTTGATATATGGCATGGCCATTCCCTAGCATCTTGAAGTCCTAGGTATCTATCTAACAGGTAGACAAAAGAAGATGACATGCACTTGTTTCTTAATTACATTTGCCCAGATACATCACACATCATTTCCGCTCAAATTACACAGAAAAGAGCTAATCATATGGGTTCACTTAGATACAAGGGAGGCTGATCTATGTAGTTGTTGACTCCTCCCAAAGCACTCTAAACTCTGGAAGAGAGGGAACACACTTTTCAGTGGACAGTCATCTTTACTAGAGTAAGATTCAAACTGAAGTGTCTATTCAAATGGGAAATGTGAAGGTTATTGGTGGTCCCAAACATGTGTTGGGAATGAGAACTTCTTCTATGGGTAGATCTATTTTTAAAATAATCCCTAAAACACTGGACTAGAAGAAACACAAGCTGGAATCAAGATTGCTGGGAGAAATAACAATAACCTCAGATATGCAGATGACACCACCCTTATGGCAGAAAGTGAAGAGGAACTAAAAGCCTCTTGATGAAAGTAAAAGAGGAGAGTGAAAAAGTTGGCTTAAAGCTCAACATTCGGAAAACGAAGATCATGGCATCTGGTCCCATCACTTCATGGGAAATAGATGGGGAAACAGTGGAAACAGTGTCAGACTTTATTTTTTGGGCTCCAAAATCACTGCAGGTGGTGACTGCAGCCATGAAATTAAAAGACTCTTACTCCTTGGAAGGAAAGTTATGACCAGCGTAGATAGCATATTCAAAAGCAGAGACATTACCTTGCTGACTAAGGTCCGTCTAGTCAAGGCTATGGTTTTTCCAGTAGCCATGTATGGATGTGAGAGTTGGACTGTGAAGAAGGCTGAGCGCCGAAGAATTGATGCTTTTGAAGTGTGGTGTTGGAGAAGACTCTTGAGAGTCCCTTGGACTGTAAGGAGATCCAACCAGTCCATTCTGAAGGAGATCAGCCCTGGGATTTCTTTGGAAGGAATGATGCTAAAGCTGAAGCTCCAGTACTTTGGCCACCTCATGCGAAGAGTTGACTCATTGGAAAAGACTTTGATGCTGGGAGAGATTGGGGGCAGGAGGAGAAGGGGGCGACCGAGGATGAGATGGCTGGATGGGTTCACTGACTCGATGGACGCGAGTCTGAGTGAACTCCGGGAGTTGGTGATGGACAGGGAGGCCTGGCGTGCTGCGATTCATGGGGTCTCAAAGAGTCGGACATGACTGAGCGACTGAACTGAACTGAACTGAACTGACCTTTGCTTCAGTCTGCCCATATGTGGGCCCAGTTTATTGTCCCAGCTAAGCTGCATGCTGCACATTCTGTAGGTTCCCAAATTAGATTCAGTAACCAAATTGCAGAGCCTGATTTCAGTATTCCTGTTCAGTGTCAGACTGTCTAAGTAAACGTATCAGCAATATAAGATGAGTGATGGAAAACTAATATTTGTGGTTGCTTTTTTATTTAAATAAAGTAGTTGAGGGTGGTCATTGGTGCTACATATACACACTCATCTTTTTAGGTACTTCTGTTAACCTATCCAGAAAAATTGAATACTGTAGCCTTTTTAGTGTAGAGCAAAGTAAAAAGTCTATTGAGAAGGTGGTAATTGTGCTGCTGGTATTGGATGTCCTATAGGCTATTATTACTGCTCCAAGCACTTGATGTATTTTATTGCAAATATATTATTGCTGCTTTAGTTTAGTGAGGCTCAATTGTCTGTAACATATATAACATATACAATTGTAGATATAAATCTTCAACTTATAATTAGACAAAGCTATGCCATATATTTTAAAACTTAATCTTGTTTATAAATGTATGTATAAACTCATACTCAAAAAACAGTAGGAGGAAGGGGAGTACAGGATGAGAAAAAAAATTCAGTTCAATAAGTATTCATCAGTACATTGTACCTGATATTGTTGTGGGGTAGGTGGTAGACAGAGCAGAAAAAGGAGAAGATGGATTTCCTGACCTCAAAGAAATTAACATATTTTCAGAAAGAGAAGATATATAGTCATGTAAAATGAAGGGCTATTGCTATCAGGCAGTGCCTGATGCTGTGCCCAAAGGTGATGTGCAAATAAGACAATCTACTAAGCACGAAGAAGGGAAAGGCCCTATGACGTGGAGGGGCAGAAAGGCTTTTTGGAGATGAATATAATAGAAAGTGTCTACTTTATACCATACATTTTTAAGCTTTTGTTTGTTAGAGGTAAATATTATATCCAACTTAGAAAACTAGAGCAAACAAGGTTAAAGAGTCTATACTCATTAAATGCCAGAGCCAGGATTCAGAGGCAAGTCTCCTGGCATCCAGTCCAGTGACATTTTGGCCACACCATGTGGTATTCTGTAGACATCCTAGAGCTTATTATATCCTTGGGGCAATTTAACCTACCCATTTGCTCAAGCTTCTTGGATTCAAAGTGGTTCAGACAGTAAAGAATCTGCTTGCAATGCAGGAGACCTAGGTTTGATACTTGGGTTGAGAAGTTGCCCTTGAGAAGGGCATGGCATCCTACTCCAGTATTCTTGCCTGGAAAATTCCCATGGACAGAGGAGCCTGGCGGGCTATAGTCCATTGGGTTGCAAAGAATTGGACATGACTGAGTGACTAAGTACAGCCCTACAGAACATAGTCTATCTGATACCTTTATTAGAGGATGGTAGGAATTGGCAAAGCTCAGAATCACACTTTGCATTCCACTTTTGGGGAAAAAAAAGTATTTACTATAAAGAGTTTCATGTTGAATATTAGGTTCTTTCACTCTTCCATCTCTTTCCAAATTTCTCTGTTTTGAGCACCTTAAGCTGGGAAATCTGAGTAGGCAGGGTGTGGATTTTCTTACTCTCAATAGTTGTTTCTTTCATGGCAGTTGGAAGTCCGGACAGACGGACAGTTATAAGAATTAATTACTGAGTTTCTCATACTTTCCTGGTTGTTAAGCAGGTGATAACTTGCACTTTGGTAAACAGCAGCATGATGAAGAATATAGATACATTGGAGCCATTGAAATATGCTCACTAGCTTTCTGATACAGGAAAATGAATCATACAGCAACAGTTGTAAACATCAAATTGGAAGAAACAATCTATTCACCATTGAGAACTAGTGACTTTATCATATACCCTAGCACAATCCATAGGAAGGTTGCCCTGGGAATTAATTAGGTTGATTAGCATAAATTGTGACAATATTTCACAGTCATAAAACAGTTGAGTTTGAAATCTTCAAGTGACAGAATAGATTGAAAGTAATTAAGACGAGAGAGAGAGAGAAACTAATTACATTCAAAACTGAGCTGAGACTGTCCTATCTGAGATTTCCTTTGAAACTCCCAAACAGTAACCAAGAGAAAATCTAAGATGTATATTTTTGAATGAGCTCTAGTATTTGTAGATATTTCTAAAGGTAGTTTTTTGAGACTGGTTTTTAACAGCTGTCTGGAAGACTTTACTGTATAAACAGACTTAAGACTGCCTAGAAACGTACACAAATACAGACAATTTGGCAAATGCAGCTAAATGATTTGAAGTTGGACTGGTTCTTGACTTGGTTCTTTTGAAGTAATGAATGATAAGTAATTCACTTTCAGATTATTATTTTGTCAGAGTATAGAAATAACATTAGACTAAAGGAAACCTAGTTATGAATGCTGAGGTCACTTCCTTACATTCAAGAAATTATTTTGTTAAGCCCTCAAACCAACCAAGAGAATTTATTCCCCCAATGAACAGAACTATTAAATCCAGCTAGGAGTGAAGTGCTTATACCTGTGAATGGTTAATCTAACCACTAATTCAAAGAGTCCTAGGCTGCTACCAAACAGTATTAAATTTTTGATTATTTTATGGCTTGTCCAAATGCCCAATCCCCCAAGCAATTGCTGTAATTTACACACAAAAAGAAAAAAGCACAGGAAAAGAATATCCATCTTTTAACATTATCCACAAGGGTCTGGTTCTGACTGCACACATAAAACAAAATAAAAGTACCTAGCCTAAGCAATTAAAATGCTCTTGTTTTCTATTAAAATAAAATGTGTTCATTTGTGAATGACTCCAAAAGGAAGGCCTAGGGTCATGTTTTGCTTTGATAACAACTGTAGATTTAGTAATGATATTCAAATGACTTTAAACAAGAAATCTTCTACAATTTTCCTTCTTCCAGTACATTAACAATCAAATATTCAGAAAATGTAACTAGCAGAGTATAACAATACCAGCAGGTAAATTTTGCTTTTTATTTTATTGACAGATGAAATTGGTAAAATAGAACCACAGAAACTAGCAGAAATAGTAGAACCGGGAAGGGTCATGGAAGCCCTTATGAGAACTCTGTGGCCCAAAGATGTTAAGTGCTGTCGATTAGGGTACACTGAATTACAAACAGAACCAAAGTCAGCATCCGTGACTTCTGACTTTCTGTCTGCTGCTCTTTGTCCTAGACTGAGCTTCATTAGCTCAAATAGATTGATGGTCAGATCTTGTGAGTTTAGAATTTAGGAAGCAACTGAAAGGTTCTACAGGGAAAGAGGGAAATGACTATGATATAAAGGTGGCTATCTCAATAAATAAATGCTATACCTTGGCTAAACATCCATATTCTGAATGTTCCATGACTAGTTTCTCAAAAAATTTGAAGTCTCAGAGTCACCCCTTAAACTCAACATTTTCCTCTCAATAAATAAACCAGCACAAAAGTTCACCAGGCCACTAAACTCCACCAGCAATCCTAATGAAAACCTGCACCGCATGCCTGCCCCACCCATGCTGTACCCTCAGAAATCCCTGACTTTTTGCCCCGTCTCCTCGCCTGTCTAGTTTTATCTGCTGTTTGGCGTCCCTCTTGAGCATCCCAGCATGAGACTTTTCACAGCCCTTTCTACGTCAATGGAGTCCTGTTCAGCAAGTCATTCATCTCCTGATGCATCAACGAATTCTGCCGCTGGCCCATATGCACTGTCGAGTTCTCATAATGAACACCAGTGACCTTCACAGCGTGGAGGAACATCTGCCATAGAAGTAGCATCGGAAAGGTCAAGAGTTAATCTTGAGAGATCAGTTCCTTTTACTTTTTAACTTTCATTTATTTTTTTTTTTTAAATAGTTGACTCTTGTTGTTTTGAAGCAAGTGTGAGCTTCCTATAGACAGTGGTATTTTGAAAGTCTTTTGCCAAACACTGAATGACAGAGCTAATATCATGCAAAATTATTTATTAACAAATATTAAGGAGATATGAGTAATGAAATGAAGCAATTGTCCAGAATCCTGGATGATGAGGCATCTTTGGGAATGTTGAGCATAAATTTCACTTTCTCTTTCCCATCAGATTTTTGGCACCCTATTGCAAGAGCCTCTATGGTAAGTCTGAATATCTGTAGCAGAGCCTGGCCAGCAACAGGAATTTCTTACTTGGGGGGGGGGGGGAAACCTATACCTGCTTCAACCTACTGTTTGCTATTTAAAATTTCAAAATTTGTTTCCTTTTGTTTAGGTAGCAATAAGTCTCCCTGGTGCCACCACTTCATGACAAATAAAACGGGGAAAATGTGGAATCAGTGACAGATTTTAATTACTTGGGCTCCAAAATCACTGTAGACCATGACTGCAGCCGTAAAACTGAGATGCTTGTTCCCTGGAAGGAAACCTATGACAAACCTTGTTGTTGTTGTTCAGTTGCTCAGACGTATCTGACTCTGCAACCCATGGGCTGCAGCATGCCAGGCAACATTGTCCTCCACCATCTCCCAGAGCTTGATCAACTTCATGTCCACTGGTTGGTGATGCCCTCCAACCATCTCGTTCTCTGTCATTCCCTTCTTCTCTGGCCTTCAATCTTTCCCAGCATCAGAGTCTTTTCTAATGAATCAGCTCTACACATCGGGTGGCCAAAGTATTGGAGCTTCAGCTTCAGCATCAATCCTTCCAATGATATTCAGGGTTGATTTCCTTTAGGATTAACTGGTTTGAGTTCCTTGTAGTCCAATGGACTCTTAAGAGTCTTCTCCAACACCACAGTGCAAAAGCATCAATTCTTTGGTGCTCAGTTTTCTTTATGGTCCAGCTCTCACATCCATACATGACTACTGGAAAAACCATAGCTTTGACTATGTGGACCTTTGTCAGCAAAGTAATGTCTCTGCTTTTTAAAACATTGTCTAGGTCTGACATAGCTGTTCTTCCAAGGAGCAAGTATCTTTAAATTTCATGGCTGTGATCACCATCCACATTGGTTTTGGAGCCCAAGAAAATTAAATCTGACACTTTCCACATTTTCCTCATCTACTTCCCATGAAGTGATAGGACCAGATGCCATGATCTTAGTTTTCTGAATGTTGAATTTTAAGCCAGCTTTTTCACTCACCCTTTCACTTTCATCAAGAGGCTCTTTAGTTCCTCTTCACTCTCTGCCATTAAAGTGGTATCATCTGTATACCTGAGGCTGTTGATATTTCTCTCAGCAATCTTGATTCCAGCTAGTAATTCATCTAGCCTGACATTTTACCTGATGTACTCTGCATATAAGTTAAATAAGCAGGGTGACAATATACAGCCTTGACGTATACTTTTCCAATTTTGAACCAGTCCATTGTTCCATGTCCAGCTCTAACTGTTACTTCTTTTTCTGCATACAACTTTCTCAGGAGGCAGGTAAGGTTGTCTGGTATTCCCATTTCTTTAAGCATTTCCCACAGTTCACTGGGATCCATGCAATCAAAGGCTTTAGCATACTCAATGAAAAAACAGATATTTTTCTGGAATTTTCTTGTTTTTTCTATGATCCAATGGGATGTTGGCGATTTGATCTCATATTGATCTTTGTAATGCAGGAGACCCCAGTTTGATTCCTGGGTCATGAAGATCCACTGAAGAAGGGACAGGTTACCCACGCCAGTATTCTTGGGCTTCCCTTGTGGCTCAGCTGGTAAAGAATCCATCTGCAATGTGGGAGACCTGGGTTTGATCCATAGGTTGCGAAGATTCCCTGGAGAAGGGAAAGGCTACCCACTTCAGTATTCTAGCATGGGGAATTCCATGGACTATATAGTCCATAAGGTTGCAAGAGTCAGACAGGACTTTCACTTTCACTTCACTTTTCACTTTCCTCTGCCTTTCCTAAATCCAGCTTGAACATCTGGAAGTTATCCATTCACATACTGTTGAAGCCTAGCTTGGAGAATTTTGAGCATTACTTTGCTAACATGTGAAATGAGTGCAACTCTGCAGTAGTTTGCACAGTCTTTGGCATTGCCTTTCTTTGGAATTAGAATGAAAACTGACCTTTTCCAGTCCTCTGGCCACTGCTGAGATTTCCAAATTTGCTGGCATATTGAGTGCAGCACTGTAACAGCATCATCTTTTAGGATTTGAAATAGCTCAGCTCCATCACCTCCACTAGCTTTGTTCCTAAGGCCCTCTTGACTTCACATTCCAGAATGTTTGGCTCTAGGTGAATGACCACACCATCATAGTTATCTAGGTCATTAAGATTTTTTGGTATAGTTCTGTGTATTCTTGCCACTTCTTCTTAATATCTTCTGCTTCTGTTAGGTCCATACTGATTCTGTCCTTTATTGTGCCCATATTTGCATGAAATGTTCCCTTGGTGTCTCTAATTTTCTTGAAGAGATCTCTAGTCTTTCCCATTCTGTTGTTTTCCTCTATTTCTTGGCATTGTTCACTTATGAAGGCTTTCTTATTTCTCCTTGCTATTTTTTGGAACTCTGCATTCAAACGGGTGTATCTTTCCTTTTCTCCTTTGTCTTTCACTTCTCTTCTTTTCTCAGCTATTTGTAGGGCCTCTTCAGACAGCCATTTTGCCTTTTTGCATTTCTTTTTCTTGGGGATGGTTTTGATCACTGCCTCCTGTACAATGTTATGAACCTCCGTCCATAGTTCTTCCGGCACTCTGTCTATCAAATCTAATCTTTTGAATCCATTTGTCACTTCCACTATATAACCATAAGGGATTTGATTTAGGTCATACCTGAATGATCTAGTGTTTTTCCCTACTTTCTTCAACTTAAGTCTGAATTTTACAATAAGGCGTTCATGATCTGAGCCATAGTCAGCTCCTGGTCTTGTTTGTGCTGGCTGTATAAAGCTTCTCCATCTTTGGCTGCAAAGAATATAATCATTCTGATTTCAGTGTTGACCATCTGGTGATGTTCATGTGTAGAGTCATCTCTTGTGTTGTTGGAAGAGGATGCTTGCTATGATCAGTGCATTCTCTTGGCAAAACCCTGTTAGCCTTTGCCCTGCTTCATTTTTGTACTCCAAGGCCAAACTTACTTGTTACTCCAGGTATTTCTTGACTTCCTATTTTTGCATTCCAATCCCCTATGATAAAAAGGACATCTTCTTTTGGTGTTAGTTCTAGAAGGTCTTGTAGGTCTTCATAGAACTGTTCAACTTCAGCTTCTTTGGCAGAAGAAGTAGTTGGGATATAGACTTGGATTATTGTGATATTGAATGGTTTGCCTTGGAAACAAACAGAGATCATTCTGTCATTTTTGAGACTGCACCCAAGTACTTACTACATTTTGGATTCTTTTGTTAACTATGAGGACTACTCCATCTCCTCTGAAGGATTCTTGCCTACAATAGTGATATAATGGTCATCTGAATTATTAAATTCACCTATTCCAGTCCATTTTAGTTCACTGATTCCTAAAATGTCGATGCTCACTCTTGCCATATCCTGTTTGACCACTTCCAATTTACCTTGATTCGTGGACCTAACATTCCAGGTTACTATTCAATATCGTTCCTACAGCACTGGACTTTACTTTCACAGTCAGACATGTCCACAAATGGGCCTTGTTTCTGCTTTGGCTCAGCCTCTTTATTCCTTCTGGAACTATTTCTCCACTCTTCTCCTACCAACCTGGGGAGTTCATCTTTCAGTGTCATATCTTTTTTCCTTTTCATACTTCTCATGGGGTTCTCAAGGCAAGAAGGCTGAAGTGGTTTGCCGTTCCTTTCTCCAGTGGACCATGTTTTATCAGAACTCTCCACCATGACCATCTTGGGTGGCCTTGTACTATATGTTTCATTGAGCTGACAAACCTAGACAGTGTATTAAAAAGCAGAGACATCACTTTTCTGACAAAGGTCCATATAGTCAAAGCTATGGTTTTTCTGGTAGTCATGTATGGATGTGAGAGTTGTATCGTAAAGAAGGCTGAGTGCTGAAGAATTAATGCTTTTGTACTGTGGTGTTGGAAAAGACTCTTGAGAGTCCCTTGGACTGCAAGAAGTTCCAACCAGTCAATCCTAAAGGAAATCAGCCCAGAATATTCACTGGAAGGACTGATGCTGAAGCTGAAGCTCCAGTACTTTGGCCACCTGATGCAAAGAGCCAACTCATTGGGAGAAATTCTGACGCTGGAAAAGATTGAAGGCAAAAGGAGAAGGGGACTATAGAGGATAAGATGACTAAATACCATCACTGACCTAATGGAGATGAATTTGAACAAACTCTGGGAGATAATGCAGAACAGAGGAGCCTGCCATGCTATAGTCCACGGGGTTGCAAACAGTCAGGACTTAGTGACTGAACAACAAAAACAAGAGAAACACAATCATAAATTTTTGAATAAATCTTATCATGAATGCTACACCTGCCTCTCTGACATTAAAATGTATCAAATGGTTATAAAAGGTTTTTTTTTTTTTAAATTACACAAGATAATATAGTAAGATACATGACGGACTGCGGAAGCTGAGATCAGCCTGGGGTACAATTTTTAAATGTAAAGTTGGAGAAATATTAAAAATGAAAGTACTCCTTATGATTATTTGAATAAATCATGTAGAATTATCAATTTCCAATTTCTTGATCTGAAATATTAAGGTATTTCTAATATGAAGACAGAAAAAATAATGGCAGTTCTTTATGATGTATCAATCTGTATACAATTATGACCCTAACAAACACTGTCTAAGGATTTGCCTTCATAGGGTTCAGTTCAGTGTTTAGTCTCTGAGTCATGTCTGACCCTTTGCGACCCCATGCATTGCAGCATGCCAGGCCTCCCTGTCCATCACCAACTCCTGGAGTTCACTCAAACTCACGTCCATCAAGTCCATGGTGCCATCCAGCCATCTCATCCTGTCATCCCCTTCTCCTCCTGCCCCCAATCCCTCCCAGCATCAGAGTCTTTTCCAATGAGTCAACTCTTCACATCAGGTGGCCAAAGTACTGGAGCTTCAGCTTTAGCATCAGTCCTTCCAATGAACACCCAGGGCTGATCTCCTTCAGAATGGACTGGTTGGATCTCCTTGCAGTCCAAGGGGCTCTCAAGAGTCTTCTCCACCACCACAGTTCAAAAGCATCAGTTCTTCTGCACTCAGCCTTCTTCACAGTCCAACTGTCACATCCATACATGACCACTGGAAAAACCATAGCCTTGACTAGATGGACCTATGTTGGCAAAGTAATGTCTCTGCTTTTGAATATGCTGTCTAGGTTGGTCATAACTGTTCTTTCAAGGAGTAAGCGTCTTTTAATTTCATGGCTGCAATCTCCATCTGCAGTGATTTTGGAGCCCCAAAAATAAAGTCTGACACTGTTTCCACTGTTTCCCATCTATTTCCCATGAAGTGATGGAACCAGATGCCATGATCTTCATTTTCTGAATGTTGAGCTTTAAGCCAACTTTTTCACTCTCCTCTTTCAAGAAGCTTTCGAGTTCCTCTTCACTTTCTGCCATAAGGGTGGTGTCATCTGCATATCTGAGGTTATTGCTATTTCTCCCAGCAATCTTGATTCCAGCTTGTGCTTCTTCCAGCTGAGCATTTATGGTAAAGCATCTGCCCGCAATGCGGGAGACCTGGGTTCAGTCCCTGGGTTGGGAAGATCTCCTGGAGAAGGAAATGGCACCCCACTCCAGTACCCTTGCCTGGAGAATCCCATGGATGGAGGAGCCTGGTAGGCTACAGTCCATGGGGTCGCAAAGAGTCAGACACGACTGAGCGACTTCACTTTCACTTTACTTTTCACTCTGCATATAAGTTAAATAAGCAGGGTGACAATATACAGCCTTGACGTACTCCTTTTCCTATTTGGAACCAGTCTGTTGTTCCATGTCCAGTTCTAACTGTTACTTCCTGACCTGCATACAGGTTTCTCAAGAGGCAGGTCAGGTGGTCTGGTATTCTCATCTCTTTCAGAATTTTCCAGTTTATTGTGATCTCAGTGATTGACTTCTGTGGCTGCACAGGAGTCAAAGTTAATGAGAATAAAGGATGGAAGAGAGCTATTTTGATATTAACAGCAATACATTTAACATGTTTAGTTGGGGAAAGCCTGTGACATTTAGTCTTTGGATAATGTAGTGTGGAGGTAGGCAGAGCCCTTTCACGTGTATTTGATTTCAGGGATTTTCACAATAGTGAGGAGCCTCTTAAAAGAAAAAGGAAAGGAGTATTGCTCCTTTTTTTTTCTTCTGCCAGACTCACTGATGCTGGAGGCATGGAAGGGTGATAGGGAGTCCTGAGAAGGAACTCATCATAAGGGAGGGGGGATTTATGGGCTGAACTCTAAATCATAGGTCTTTGGAGGGGGCAGGAATCTTCTACAAGCCAAGTCATCCTGTGAATTGACCTGAAAGAGCTTTATTTCCCAAGAATGATAATAAATAGGCTGCTGTAGAAAACCCTTTCTAAGTGATTCTGAGAGAGGGATGATACTCTCTTATATCTAGAGGAACAAATGGGACCTTGGTCAGTGGCTTGAGGTCAACAGAGATGATGGCAAGAGAAGACAAGAAAAGGACTGGGAGTGGCCCAGTCAGATCCCATTTTTGCACACTGCTGAGTTTCAGCAGTGTTATCAGATACTGATGATCCATCACTGGCATGGAGGAAGCAGTACTTGAGACAATGGCCACTGACTGGGAGCTTTCAGAACTGTAATTCTTATATTAAAGCAAATTAGGCTATTACTTTGTAGTGATTCTATGGAACCAGATATGTCCCTGAACAGTTCTTCAGACCTGTGCTCCAGGAAACACAATTAGAAGAGGAGTCTCCATCAGTTTGAGTCCCCAAGAGACTATGGAGAACAGAGACCCCTACTGACCTGAGCAGTACTATGAGCATACAATATACATGTAGTGTAAATAAGAAACAAAGCATTGTATTAAATCAATGAGATTTTAGGTTAATTTGTTATTGTGGCATAACTTAACCTATACTGACAGGTAGTTTTAAAACCAAATACATTCTGATTTACTTCTGTGCATTTTCCAAAATACTGCGAACATTGTCCAATCTCATGAAACATTGATATAAATCATTCTGAGATTCAGACAGCCACAGAATAGCTTAGATTAGCACGGTAGAAATATGTAGCAATATGTGCTGTAATATGTTGAATTACGGCACGTATTTTTACTTATGTTTTTTGTTTTGTGCAGTATTCAAATCTTTGTCACTGTGAGTTAGATGAATCTAGTTCAAGAACATCAGCTTGTAGAAGTTTGAATTTTATAATGTGTGAGAACTTAAAAGATGATAAATCTTAATTTCTCTTGCAGAGATTTTCCAGTAGTACATAAAGTTGAAAAAAATACATAGATTTTTAACTCAACTAGTCTGAATTGCCCATAAATGGTCAGGGGGAAAAGTTTAAAGATGTCCAATTTTTGTTTTGTTCTAGTCAAAATATTGGAGACTACTTAAATGCCTTTTGATAGAGGAATGTTTTAGTTATGTTCATACATCTGTTTAGTAGCCAATAGTAACATGATTTAGATGAATGTACTGAAATGGAAGGTTGCTGATGGTACATGTGATGGTCATTTTTATGTGTCAACTTTAGTGGGACACTGAATGGTCAGATTAACATTGTTTTGGGGTGTGTCTTAAGGCTGTTTATAGATGAGGTTTGCATTTGAATTGGTGGACTCAGTAAACCATCTTGCCTGTCCCGGTTGGGTGGGCATTTGATTCGCTGGGGGCATGAATAGAACAAAAAGGTGGAGGAAGGTTGAATTCCTTCTCTCTGCCTGACTGCTGAGTGGAAATATCAGTCTTTTCCTGTCCTTAAACTAGGGCTTACACCACTGGTATTCCTGGTTCATAGACCTTTGAACTCGGGCTTGAATTTATACCACTGACTTTCCTGAGTCTCCAACTTGTGCAGACTGTGGAGACTTCTCAACTTCCATAATTGCATGAGCCAATTTCTTATAATAAATCTCATGATAAATATATTATTTTCTTCTGGAGAATCCTAATTAACACAATGTTTTATGAATAAAGGAAACAAGTTGTAGGACAACATATATAGTATAATCTTGTTTTTCTGTTAAAATTATAGTGTTTTGGCATGCATGCATAAAAATGGTTTAAAACATACACATCAACCTTAAAAGTAGTTATACTTGGTGAGAGGAAATGAGGACTTGATAAGGAGACTGATTTTTTCTTTTCTTTTACTTCAAATGATTCTATGTTGTCTCATTTCTATTTTACAATGAACATATATATTCTTTACCTGAGACAACAAATAACAGCTAAAACAATTATAATAGAGACTGAAGTAATACTTGATGGATAACTACAGTGAAATACTCTTTGACATACATAGCCAATCTAAATATAAAAGACATTATTCTAAAGAGAAGACTAGACTATTCTTTAAAAAAGAAAACAGTATCAGATAAGGTCATTAAGAATTTGAAAGAGGTCACAGAAGTTGGAGCTATGTCTCCAAAGGGTCACCAAGGTGTGTCAGTGATGGCAAAGTTTACATGCTCTGATAGTAGCTAGTGTTCTCTGCCTAAAGTCCTTCTAAGAAATTTCTCTTTCTAAGATTTAAGGCCAACAGAGAAAGTGGAAGATAAAAACTGAGGATTCTTAGAACAGATTTGCCAGTTTTTCCTTCTCTAAACTTAACCAAGTATACAAATGACAGTCTTTTTTGTTAAAGCATTGATTTAGAAAATACATAAAGGGAGTCTTGGGTAAAATAAATTTGGAACTATAGCTCTAAATGAAATAATATAGGAAGCAGTTCTCTAAGTCTGGCTTATTACATGGTGATGTGAAATAGAATTCTTAAAATAACTAAAATCTCTGATACCATTAAATAACGAATACATTCTGCCAACCTGGGTTTCCTAACGTCCTCTTGGGGCCCAGAATCATCTACATGTGTAAAGTCACATAGCTATCCAGCTCTGTTCTAGAAGTGCCGAAGCTTCATTTTCTTTTGTGCTGTTTACACATGGCCACTGAATAGTGCTACCTTTTGAAAAATTAAGATTTTCGTGGACATCTTGTTCTTTATAATTTCAAAGAACAAGTAAATATTCTATAGGAGCTTTATTTAAAATATTGCACAGAAGGAAAAAGATTTGGTCATAAGTGACGCTATTTTAAATTTTCATTTTGAATTTTTCTGGTTGCAGTGTTGTAGAAAGGTGTGGTTAAGTACCCAGAATGGAGCACTTGCTTAAACCAAGGGGGATTTCCTAATCAGAAGAAAAAGCCTCCTGATATCAGCTGCAGGCTTGAGATACGGCAGGCCTGCCCTGAGTGTGTCTGTTAAATTCAAAGTCATTTCTCCATCCTTGTCAAGTGAATTGAACCCTCTGATTGTCTCTGCCTGGGACAGTGATCCATTTCTAATGTCTGAGGCTAGAGTTTTTGAACTCATAAACTGTAAACTGTATTAAATAAACTGCCTTCTGATTGATGAGTGCTGCTCTCATAGGCTAATTTCTCATCTAAACAGTGATATGAAAATTCTTGCTAAAGGGTTGGTGACAGGACTAAACGGGGGTAATAGCAGACTTAATCAAGAAAGACAAATGGGATTCATTAACAACTGGCACTCAGCAGACAATCTTCAGAGACTTCTTGGTACAATCTCATTGGTCCAATCGAAAATAATTGTGTGCTACTTTTATCACCGAATGCAGAACAAGCCCAGTGAAAAATTGTATTGGTGATATTAAGTAGAATTCACTTTTGGATTGAATTTTGTGCTCGGCAGCCCATCTTTGGATGAGAAGAAGGAAGGAAAAAGAAATCCTGGGTTTCATGCTGGAGTTTGTTCTCTGATTAGTTTTTCCACATTGTTCATTCTTCCCTGGTACTTATTTTGTCAACTGGGTCATACCCTGATTGGCAAGGATATTTATACCAGAGGCATTTGGTTTCTGGTGGGTTTCAGGACTGGCACATGGTTCATTTTTCCCAAGTTCATTGAATTCCACTTTCAGCGATGCCTTATCTTATTGAGCTGTTTTTGTTTGGCTTATCTGGCAAGGTTGACTAACTCTCTAAGAAGAGGCATGCTCCCCTTCTATAATGTAGACAACTTGCTAGGAAATTCTGTCTAAATCAGGAGCTATTTTTTCCCAGTTCCCTTGCATTTTACTGGGAGACATGTGACCAAGTTCTTGACAATTGTTTCTGAGCCAAATTAATGCAGGCCATTCTCAGGCTTATCCCATAATACTCTCCCACTCAGCTTTTCACTCTCTGTTTTCTTGATCTGTGAGCAAGAGTCAGAGGATGCAGCAGGTCCAAGGTCATCATAAAGGGTGGAGCCACAGAAGGAGCAACAAGAGTCAAGCTTGAAAAGCACAGTGGATTTTACACTATACAAGGAGAAATGGTTCTCACTTGTTTGAAGCCACTGGGAATTGGGGGTTTGCTGGGGACAGCATCTAGCTTCACTTTGATGGAGGCAGATCGTTTTATGGCTGCCATTTGGCCTATTAGCTGTAGTGACCTTACTTCTTAACTGATCACCTTAGCTTTTGATTTTGTGTATAATTGGGCTTTAAAGAAACTACCCTTCCACCTTGAACTTGCAAGCACTAAACCCCAGGTCTAGATGGATAAATATTTGTCACTGGCTTTTTCTTGTACCCTCCCCTATCCTCATTGGCCAACCAGGTTTAACATGTGACTGACCTTCCAGCCAGCTTTGCAGAGAGGAAATGAGATCAGACACACATAAAGCCAACTGACATCTTATTTTCAACTTTTCCCATCTTCAGCATAAAGTTGGTCCAGAGGCTAGGACTCTGCGCTCCCAATGCAACACGCCGGGGTTCCATCCTTGGTCAGAGAACTAGATCCCACATGCCCCACTAAGACTTCACATGCTGCGACTACAGATCCTGCATACTGCAGCTAAGAAAAAAATCTTGCATGCTTCAACAAAGATTGAAAACCCCACATGCTGCGACTAAGAACTGGCACAGCCAAATAAATAAATAACCAAATATTTTAAAAAAGATTTTATGTAAGAATTTTGAGAAGATAACTTGTCCCAAGCTACCTGTCTGGCCAGATTGAGGGGAAGCAGAGATTGTGGCCCAGATGTTTAAGTGCTATTTAAGCTTCTGTCCTCTGGGCTCCACTTCTGGGGATACTGTGGGATGACAATAGTTGGACCACTCTGAGACCCCAACTACGGTGGATGTTTTTGTGGCCCCATCTGCTCTCCTTCAGCTCTCACCATTCTTGGTACTGGTCAGTGGTGTGTAGTCTAAGCTTCTGCTGCTCTCCTTATGAGGCTTTCATCTTAGCAGGTCTGAATTGCCTTCAGGGGCAGACTTCAGACTGTGAGAGAAGGTACTCGGGGCATAAATAACCCAGCATCTTGCCTCCCACCCCCAACAAGGAGATAACTCTGTGGTATTCCCTACATCATCTCCTACATTTCCTTGTTGGGACCATATTCCAGTTGCCACTCAGCTATAATGCACACTTCATGGTTTTCTGCCTCTTCACATCTCCATCCTCTTAAAACGGTCTCCTAGGATTAACACTCAAATTAACCACTTGCATTCAACTCGTTTCTAGACAATACCATGTTTCATTTTGCAGATGCTTATGTCAGCTGTTTTTGAGAATCAGTAAATCAATAATGTGGTGTTTCTGTGGTGCAGTCAGTTAGAATGTTCAGCTTTAATCCCTGATGCTGGGAAAGATTGAAAGGCAGGAGGAGAAGGGGGCAACAGAGGTTAAGATGGTTGGATGGTATCACCAACTCAATGGACATGAGTTTCAGCAAGCTCTGGGAGTTGGTGGACAGGGAAGCTTGGCTTGCTACAGTCCATGGAGACACAAAGAGTTAGACACGACTGAGCAACTGAACTGAACTGAACTGAAATCAGTATTAGTGGCTGACCTCTGATGTAGTGAATAATGCTTTGTTAAGTAGCAGATGTCAAATAACATTTTTTCTTCAAACAACTTTTAATTGAATTAAAGCCAGCTAAATTTGCAAATCATAAAATAATTTTTTTTGGAGTACTAGAACACTGCAAAACTGCTGCTGCTGCTGCTGCTGCTGCTGAGTCGCTTCAGTCGTGTCCGACTCTGTGTGACCCCATAGACGGCAGCCCATCAGGCTCCCCCGTCCCTGGGATTCTCCAGGCAAGAACACTGGAGTGGGTTGCCATTTCCTTCTCCAATGCATGAAAGTGAAAAGTGAAAGTGAAGTCACTTAGTCGTGTCCGACTGTTAGCGACCCCATGGACTGAAGCCCACCAGACTCCTCCATCCATGGGATTTTCCAGGCAAGAGTGCTGGAGTGGGGTGCCATTGCCTTCTCCGCCAAACTAATCGCCAATGCATTTTATCCAGTTGAAGCAAACTTCCAGAAAATATGGTGAGTCCATCCCTCTCCTCTCCTCTCATTCTTTTTCAAGGGTTCCATTGCACTCTTTCAGGTATGCTACTAATACCAGAAGGACATTATACCACTCTGTAGTAGGGGTTGAAAATTTCCATTCAAAATTACCTGCACCCAATTCAAGTTACCTGTACCTAGCAGGTGCGATGACCTGGCAGCTGCCCCAGAAATGGCATCACACTTCCACCCCTGCTCTAATATGTTCCTATTTATTTATGTAAACTTTACTGCCCAGTGGATATGCCAGTGTGACTGAGCAGGAGTTTTGTCTTTCCTAAAAACTCTAGCAACTGCCTTATCACCCCTAAACAAGCATGGGATCTTAGTAATCTTAATAACAACTGTGAGCTTGCTAGGATAATACATCTTCAAGTCATTTGACAGAAACACAAAATAAAGATTAAGTAAAAACATCAGCCTTACTCTACACTGCAGTGTCAGCCCAAGTTCTCCTCTCCATCCACTTTCTATCAAATTGCTGCCACCACAGCCTTCCTAATTAGAGATTTTGGAGCTGCTTCAGCTCTAGCAACAAACAGAGTGAGTGGCATGAGTATGTCTTACCTTGACTTCATGCCCTTTCCAAGATCTCTGTGCTTTCAACTGCCTCTTCCCCTTCACTTGACTGCCTCACTCTATGGCTTTATGGCAGCCACATTTCCCATGCCTTTCTTTGTCACTAGACAATTGTCAGAGTGAAAAACCAGCCCCATAGGATTCAGGCCAGGAGAAGATAATGTAATCCTTTACATTTTCAGCAGAAGCAGGTGATAGCATATCTTTGTCCTTCAGATACATAAGGCAGTACAGCCCTCACCTCTCAGCTCACCTTCTCCAGGACCCATGATAATGAGTAAGTTGAGTGGAGATCACAATTTTGAGGGTAAACTGCCAAACATCCGTCAACACCTACTGATGTCTGTGTTATTGCCCTGAAGTATTTCTTCAGGTTTTGAAGAGTGATGTGAGAGGGCTCTCCTGCACCGACTCTGGCCGCTGAGCTGTTGGAAGGGACACTTCTCAATATGCCAAAGTATTTCATTCCCTGCAGCTAAGGCTTAGCAGATCTCTTCTGATGAAAACCACTAAGCAAAGGCTTGAAAACTCACCCAAAGCTATCGAAACAAAGGACAGGTGCTAACTGAAGCAGGAGAACCTGTCTTTCTAGCAAAAGTCTGAAGTTAAAAAAAAATCCTCAGAATGTGATTACAGAAATTTTACTAGCTGCTACTGAAGAAATTATATATGTAGCACACATTAAATGTATCTGCATTCTTTTAAATAAATGGTTGCCCACTATACAGGGATTACCCCATGTTTTGAAAGTTCACTTTACACCACTTCGCTTTTAAGAAAGACCTACATTAGTTTAACTGTTCCTTGGTATTGGAAGAGGATTGATTCCAGGACCCCTAAGGAAATCGAAACCCATGGATGCTCAAGACCCTTAAGTAAAGTGGTGTATTATTAGCTTATATTCTATGCACAACTTCATACAGTCTTTAAGTCATCTCTAGATAGATTCTAATACCTAATGGAAAAGAAATGCTACATAAATAGTTGTAAATACAATGTATATGCTATGTACATAGCTGCTGGTATGCATCAAATTCACATTTTGCTTTTGAAATTTTCTGGATTATTTAAAGAAAATATTTTTGATCATAGTTGAATATGTGGATGTACACTTGCAGATACGAAGGGCAGACTGTACCTGTTTTTTTGCTAATGAAAAGAATCCAGAGAGGATTTTTCACTTTTACGGAAAAAACAAAAGGCACAGTAGCCTTCAGCACTAGTTTTGCAGCCAGTCACTTCAGAGGCAGAGCTCACCTGGAGCAGCAAGAGTGGCATCGCCAGGTTCCTTTCCCGGGAACTGCACTCAGCATCTTAGCATCAAGACCCATGGCTCTGAACTGTGTCTGTAAGCATCTATCAGTGCTTTATCTCCATTTATTTTCCGTACAGTTAGCAAGATGTGCCCTTGGGTAATTGCTTCTTCAGTTTACAAAAGGTTTCATAGAAATGTTGTCTCTTTGGATAGCAGGGGAAACCTATACACAGTTACCTACATCACTGAATCACTTAATATTAATCTTAGGGTTGTTCCATATCTCCCTTTATTAAAAAAATCCTTGGTTTATATAATGTATTTATAAACATTCTCATTACTGTTATATAAAAAGTTACATCATGTACTGGATTTGATCTCTGCAAGAAAATTATTCCTGCAGTTAAATAGAGTGCATCTTCAATTCACCCTGATAATGTTCAAGGAGACATGTTTTCTGAAACACCAAAACATTTAAATATGAGAATTTTAGTGGTTAAACTATAGTGTAAAGACTAATGAATTACAGTGACTCTTGCAAAGAGATGTTCAGGACTCAAATTGCCACGGCCATGAATAACATGGTTTACAAAACATTTAGAATTGGTCATTAGCAAGCAATCACAAGTGAGATAACATAATTAAATAGATTTCTCTGTAGTTTATTAATAAAGTCTTTGTGTTTGCTTAATGTGACTAAGGAGTTTGCATTAGAGATGGGTATTATTTACTTGAGAAGACAAATATAAACTGCCATGTTGAACTTGGATAGCTTTTCCTCCTTGACAGTTTTTTCTATCATAGTCTATCTTGCTGTAGGAAAATAAGAATTATCAAAAGTGGAGAGTGTGTCACTTGCGCACTTTTACCATAATTATCTCATAGGTAAATTGATATCTTATTGTGGAGCAACTTGCCAAAGATAACTTCTAATCGTATATATGAATATATATTTTTTCTAATATAGCCTCAGCTGCAATAAGCCAAAGCAGTGTGTGTTCTTGTCCTCTGTGGATTTGGCCCAGCATCAAACACTAGATCTTGCATCTCACAGACACAGAGAAAAAATAGAGGCTGAGTTGAACCCTGCTAAATTAGACACTAAAAATCATTTTTTATTTATGTCTTACTCCCTGCTTCCAGGTAACAACAACAAAAGAAATATTCGAAGAAGTTTTTCTTGCTTTGAGGTCACAATCCATGATACTGCTGGGAACTGAGTGAAACATAGTGTAAAAATAGAAAACTGTCTAATAGTGATTGCCAAATAGAAGTGCCACTTTTTACATGATTTCTAGGTCTGATTCATTGCTTTTGGAAAGCTGGCAACCTTATTTAAAAGTCTGATTTTTCCAGCTCCACGGAAACTTCTTGGGAAATAGGCAGCTACGGTTTCTGAGATAAGTTTGGCGCTAGTAGCAGGAATGAGCGAACTTACTGGAGTCAGGGACCAGGAATGCAAGCCCCAGGGATGGTGGCTGAGGCTTCAAAGGGGCAAAGACTATGTGGAAAGCATCTTTTTGTCTCCTAGACAGAAAAGGATACTTTGTGGGAAGTATAACCGAGACTATAAGAACAGATAACGAGTTACGTTAGGTCCTGATTCCCTCACTTTCTTGCGAGGGAAAATTATTTAGCTGTTTGTTTCTTTAAGTATGAGTGAGGGATAATGATAACATCTACTTAGTAATTTAATTGTGAGGATTAAATGGGATAATCCATGTAAACCATCCAGCCAATCTAGTGTATAGTAGGTGTTCATTAATATTATATACTGTTATTAACAATCCTATAAATTGCATCCTATAAAGGGGAGTGGGGGAATTGTTCTTTTGAGTATATTCTCAGCTAGACTCTAATAGGATCTTTTTCTAACCAGCGTTCCAACTGTAGATAAAGAATATAGTTGCTCAAACACAAGCCTTAGGGCAGAAAAAGATGAATGATGGCCTTTCTGAAGAGAAATTGGATCCTCCCCCTACTGATACCACTGAAGCCCAATAAATAATGCCAAGAGGGTCTCCAATGCCACCAATGAAAACAAGAGGTATATAATGACAGGTTTGAGATGAATGATTTTAAAGCATGACAAAAAAGAGTCATTAGGACCTCTAAAATGAATCTGGAGGCTTCCCAGGGCACTATGCTGACCTTCTCTGGGAGATCTAGTTCTTACGAGCGAACACCAACATCTGTTCTACCCTTGTAGAATGACAGTAAGCAATCACATAAAAGTGATAAAGAACAGCTGTAGCTACAACGAGTTAAAGCATTTCCTCCTCTATTCATGTGAATATGTTTTTGCAGCCTGAAAAGCCTGCTGACATGTGGATAGGAAGGAACGTGCTTTAGGAAAGGGATTGGCTAGAGTCCTCTGGATCTCAAGAGGGGCTTGTACCCTGGGTTGTATGATGCCCAGAAGGGAAACCTATGAGAGTGCTTCATGAAAATAGAGGTTCCAAGGCACCCAAATTAGGGGTCATTTACTACTGATGGAACCTATGAATTAGAGCTGGGTGGCGATAAACATAAGCTGAGATGTGGAAGCAGTAGGAGTGTTAATAACAGAGGACTCTGGCAATGAGAACAGGTAAGAGCTGAGGCCATGCATACCGATACTCTCAAACCTGCTTAGGGAAAGGCAGATCCTCAAAGAAATGTGCCACATTGGGCAGAGACAGACTGTCCAAATAAGGCCCCCCTACCCCCAAGTCTGGTTACTATGCAGGAGGATTAGAGCATAGATGGACATTCGTTCTCCCTGGAGACTCTGCTAGAACTTGCCCCTGGTATTGAGCACTTATTCATTCAGACATTTCCCACTTGGTGAATGAATGACAAGCATTACACCCTCTCAGCTTTGCCTGGGCTGATATCTGGCATGTATCATTTCCCTCTTTCCTCAATTTTCCATTGTCAAATCATCCATTAAATTGGATTGAACCCGCCTAAGCCAGCCTGTCATGGAGCACTCAGGAGAGATTACTTTGAAAGGAACAAGACCTTGGCTGTCAGGCAGGTTAGCACAAGCTCTCACCACTCAGCTTCTCACCTCCCAGAAGCCCTGTGACATCCTGGGGGGCTTAGGCTACCTAGCATGCTCCCCCTTCTCAGCACCCTCTCTCCCTGGTGTGGAAACTGTAATTACCCTGTTCTAGCCTCTAGACATTTTTTATTTTTCAAGGAAAGAACAGAGGATGAGGTAGAAAACTGGACATGTGAGCTGTCCTATGATATTTTATATTCAAGTTTCACTGTGTAACCTTCTGAGATAATTTCCCCAACAAGTGTGAGAAAATTTGGGGAAGAATCTTAACTGTGAAACCTTAACTGATGTTTCCGTCAAAAACCATTTGTTTAAACATTAGACAAGGAAAGGGCCATGAAAGCAAGCTGAATTAGCTCCTAGTTCTTTAGAGAGAACTGAAACACATTTTTCTTGTACTGATCACTTTCCAGGGAAAGGTGTCTCCTCACCCAAGGCGTAATGGCAGCACCATTGTCAGGAAGGATGAAAAGCATGCTGACTTCAGGTGAAATGGGCAGCTGGCAGCTTTCAGGCTCTGTCCTGGGTGACACTTCATGTGGGTGACAGAGCTGCTGTGCTTCAAACAGGAGCCCGTAATCATCAGAAACTGACTATTGGAGAGAGCTGGAAGGAAAGCTTAGGGGAGAAAGTCTCAAACTAAATATATGTTCCCCAGTATCCTATGCCTGATCCAGGTCTTTGAAAAATCTTATTTGTGAATTCATCTATAGTCAATTCTTTTATTTATTTATTTTTATATAAACAGATTGTCATTGTAGTTCCACAAGGCTGAAGAGGTGATGGTTAGCTTCTCTTGTTTCAAGTCTAAATTCAGGACTAATAGGAGGAGGCATAATTGCCCTATACTTTCTTACATTTGCTTTACTTTTCTAAAAGGAGTATCTGTAATTTCCTCTGCAAATGAAACCTCAATATTGTTGTTATTCAGTCGCTAAGTCATTGTTGTTCAGTCACTAATGCCATCTTTCTCTGACTCTTTGCAACCCCATGGACTGCTGCATGCCAGGCCTCCCTGTCCCAGAGTTTGCCCAAGTTCATGTCTGTTGAATCAGTGACACCATTCAAATGTGTGCTGGATTATATTTGCTTTAGTCTGTTCTCTTTTCCCCCTCCTTATTGCCTTGGTTAAGAATGTTACTAACTTTCATTGGGTTTTTGACAGGTCTCTTAACTAGTTTCTCTACCAATAGTCTTGCCCCTTCAAACCACCTTTCATAATGCTGAAAATGCTGTCCAAAACAAAGCTGATTATGTAATTTTTCTTTTTAAAATCCTTCAGTATCTCCCTACTGCTTATTGTTCACTATATACTGTCCTTTTAAATGAAATATGCCAGTCAAGCTAGCTCAGGGATTCCATGAAAAGTTACTATGAGTTGTTCTATTGTACCTGTGAATCTTTTTTAAGTATCTCCTTGCACCTACCTTTTTGGATTTTCTCAGCTCCTTGCTTGACCCTCACACTGACTTGATATTTGGGTTGACAGCTCACTTTTAGATACATTGATCTGGCTTCATTGTTGGCCTTTTCTTGGACATAATTTCCTATATTCCAAGTGGCTTCATGTACTACAAAGTTATATTAATTTGCACTGCAAAGTTGCATTCATTCATCTATCCATCTGTTCACTTAAAAATGGTGTCATGCACTATATTAATTATTGAGAACAGGACAGTGAATGAGTTGCCTTGCTTAAAATTGAATTACTTACACTATAGTAGAGAATAGCAACAGTTAGAACCAGACATGGAACAATGGGCTGGTTACAAATTGGGAAAGGAGTACATCAAGGCTGTATATTGTCACCCTGATTATTTAACTTATATGCAGAGCAAATCATGTGAAATGCCAGGCTGGATGAAGCACAAGCTGGAATCAAGTTTGCCAGGAGAAATACCAATAACCTCAGATATGCAGATGACACCACCCTTATGGCAGAAAGTGAAGAACTAAAGAGTCTCTTGATGAAAGTGAAGCAAGTGAGTGAAAAAGCTGGCTTAGAACTCAATATTCAGGAAATGAAGATCATGGCATCTTGTCCTATCACTTCATTGCAAATAGATGGGGAAACAACAGAAACAGTGACAGACTTTATTTTCTTGGGATCCAAAATCTTTTCAGATGGTAACTGCAGCTATGAAATTAAAAGACTCTTGCTCCTTGGAAGAATAAGTTCAGTTCAGTTGCTCAGTAGTGTCCTACTCTTTGTAACCCCATGGACTTCAGCACACCAGGCTTCCCTGTTCATCACCAACTCCCGGAGCTTGCTCAAACTCATACCCATCAAGTTGATGATGTCATCCAACCATCACATCCTCTGTCATCCCCTTCTCCTCCTGCCTTCAATCTTTCCCAGCATCAGGGTCTTTTCCAGTGAATCAGTTCTTCGCATCAGGTGGCCAAAGTACTGGAGTTTCAACTTCAGCATCAGTCCTTCCAATGAATATTCAGGACTGATTTCTTTTAGGATTGACTGGTTGGATCTCCTTGCAGTACAAGGGACTCTCAAGAATCTTTTCCAACACCACGATTCAAAAGCATCGATTTTTTGGCACTCAGCTTTCTTTACAGTCCAACTCTCATATCCATACACGACTCCTGAAGAAACCATAGCTTTGACTAGATGAAACTTTGTTGGCAAAGTAATGTCTCTGCTTTTTAATATGCTGTCTAGGTTAGTCATAGCTTTTCTTCCAAAGAGCAAGTGTCTTTTAATTTCATGGCTGCAGTCATCATCTGCAGTGATTTTGGAGCCCAAGAAAATAAAGTCTGTCACTATTTCCATTGTTTCCCTATCTATTTGCCATAAAGTGATGGGACCTTGGAAGAATGGGACCTTGAGAGGAATGCAAGGAGATCCAACCAGTCAATCCTAAAGGAAATCAGTCCTGAATATTCATTGGAAGGACTGATGCTGAAGCTGAAACTTCAATACTTTGGCCACCTGATGTGAAGAACTGATTCACTGGAAAAGACTCTGATGCTGGGAAAGATTGAAGGCAGGAGGAGAAGGGGATGACAGAGGATGTGATGGTTGGATGACATCACCAGTTCGATGGACATGAGTTTGAGCAAGCTCTGGGAAGTAGTGAGGGACAGGGAAGCCTGGTGTGCTGCAGTCCACAGGGTTGCAAAGAGTCACACATGACTGAACAGCAGAACTGAACTGAGAGAATACAGATAAATTTTATAGAATCAAAGGATAGTCTCACAAGAAGAAATGTCCAAACTGACAACTGGAGGATAAGCAGAAGGTAGTGTGAAAAAAGAGGGAAGAATATATTATTTCAGTGCCCAAAAGAGAAATTTCCAAAGGCAGAAACGAGATTGGGGAAGGTAAATGACAAGAGATGGGGCTGTACAGCTAAGCATCAGTGACATCATGGTGGGCTTTATACACCAGGAAGGCATAAGATTTCATCCTGAGGCCAATAAGAGGACTCATTGAGACTATTAAGCAGGGGAGAGGTTAACTGATTCAAACTGCAGTATAATGATTTTAGTTTTGTATATAGATGAATTTGAAGTGGTAAGTCTGGAGCCAAGGATAAGTATAACCATTGTGAGAAGTGCTGACAGTAACATGGGTTAGTACGGCTGAGTAATACTCCATTGTGTATATAAATCACAATTTGCCTATCCATTCATCTGTCAATGGACACTTAGGTTGCTTCCGTATTTTGCCTATTGTGAACAGTGCTGCTATGAACTTTGGGGTTCATTTTCAAATTATAGTTTTCTTCCAGATATATATATATATTCAGGAGTGGAGGTAGACCATATGGTAACTTTATTTTTCATTCTTAAAGGGAATTTCATACTGTTCTCTATAGTGGCTCTACTAATTTAATCTGCAAAATTTTCCTTTTTTCTTCCTCTTCATTGGACAGCTTCTACTTAGCCTTTGAAATTTCATTCATGCTTGACTTTCTTAGGAAAACTTTCTTGCTGGTCTTCCTTTGAGAACAACACCCCTACAGGTCACCCTTGCCACATCCCGCATGATGTTAAGTCTAGAAAGTTTTAGCAAAGATATTCCCACATGAATATGAAGTGGACTTCTTCATCTTATTATTCTGGTAAGAGCTTCAAATAACTAAAACAAAAATTTTCTTATTGAAAGCACAACCACAGGTATTACTGATAAGAGGTGTATGTTAAAGTTTGATGTGCCCTCAGCGTTACCTAGTTCACCTCTTTTAGTTTATAAGTGAGGAAACTCAGGGAGGTTCAATGACACTTCTAAGAACATACAAAGCACAATATCAAAACTGGAACTATTTTTGCTCTCCCAGTTCACTGTCCTTTCTACTACAACAGAGCTATCCCAAATGCCCTTTTACCTATGAACTCTTCACTTACCTCCCCTCCAACCACCAGTCTTTGTCAGTGATCTTATAGCTTTTCCTTTTATTATGGGTTCTGGCATTAGGCCTCAGAATGGGAAGGTTAGTACTCTTTTTGTAACTCTCTATGAGATTGCGAGCTCTTGACAGCTGGCACCATATGCTCAGTTACCCGCGGTTCCCTAGCATGGTAACAAGTATAGAGCAGGCTTCTGTAAAGGTTGACTGAATAGAACAAAGAATGTTAACAACTGAAAGTATATGCTAGTGTTGAATTCATAGGTAATATGTATGTGTGTGACCAGTGCAAATTCAATGATCTCTATTTAGAACTCAAGTGCTATGTTACCTTGATGAGCATCACAGTTACTTATCAAAACTCAAAGAGTGCAAAGATAGAACTGCTTTTTGTTATTATCATGCTAATAATCCTTACCATTAGAGTCTTTTGACATTTATTGTCTGCTCTTTATAACATATTTTAGCATAATGCTTATCATTATTTCAACCAAGTAGAGTTTCAGGTTGAGAAAAATCTGTTAGTGGTCACTCCACAGTCTTTCCTTCTCCTGACCCCTGACAATTCCTCATCTTATTCATATGGATTTTCCAATTCTTCCCATTTAATGTAAATGGAATCATATAATACACCATCTTTTGTGACTTGCTTCATTCACTTAGCATAATGTTTTTAAGGTGTTTCATTGTTTTGATAGGTACTGGTACTTCATTTCTTTTTATGGTTAAGTAATAGAACTGATTTTTTAAAAATACTTTTAAGAATTAATTTGTCCATATTTTTAAGGATTTTCATTGGTAAAAGAGCATCGGCAATTCCAGATAAATATTCAGTCCTTAATGTGCTGGTTGGGCTTCCCCAGCGGCTCAGCAGTAAAGAATCCACTTGCAGGGCAGGAGACGCAGGTTCGATCCCTGGGTAGAGAAGATCCCTTGGAGAAGTAAATGGCATAAATGGCAACCCATTCTAGTATTCTTGCCTAGGAAATGCTATGGACAGAGGACCCTGGCAGGCTACAGTCCGTGGAGTCATGAAAGAATCTGACATAACTTAGTAACTAAACAACAAAAATGCTTCCAGAATGTGCTGGTTAAGTATTTAAAATTGGATTTTTAAATGTTAGAATGCAACAGGGCATTTGAAAGAGTGACTTGGAGCTTCTCAGGAAAAAAAGTACACTTTCGGTAATTTTCTCTATCTCTTACAAGTCTTTCTTGATGTATTCTCCCCTTTTTTAACAGGAAAAGTAGGTAAGAGAACACGTCTAATGACTAACTAATCCCAGTATGCCCCTTCAGGGCCCTATGTATGTAATAGACCATCTTGTCACAGTAAAGTGGCTCCTTCCGAACATATTGCAAAAGCATCAAGCCCTTTTATTGGATTACACAGATCCAGACTGTGTAAAAAGCTCAGCTTGAAAGTAGTTCTTCTCTGCTCATATCCCACCTTCCTCTCTTGGTAGCAGAAATTGTGTTCATGACATTGGTTGAAACGTCTGATATTCTATGGGAAATTTCCCTCTTATTGGTAGTTTCTTATCATCAAGATTGTCTCTGATGATTGTCACTGCATTTTTCTGTTCCAGCCTTAGGGCAATGGGAAGTTCTGTCCGTATCCAACAAACACCAGTCAGGAATGTTCCAGGTGTGTGTACTGACCCTGTGTTGTCCTCTGTCACCAAGGCAGTGCCCCTCTCAGCTGGCCTCAGGAGAAAGGGGTGTACCAATAGAACCAGGGACCCCATGCCATGATTTGTGATTACTTTCTCATTGTATCATCAGGCCACTCAAGATGGCTGCTGTCTGTACATCCCCTGCCTGACCAGTGCCTGCTTTACCCACACCCTACACACATGATAGACCTTCCTATATATTTGTTCAGGCCCCAGTTAGTGATTGTTCTCATCAAAAAGCGTGGTGAGGGATGTACCCCTCTGCTGATTTCCCTGGTAACTCCCCCTATAAACTGACAATCTCCTCACATCAAGAGTGAAGACTGCTATTAATTCTGCCCACCACTGCTGCACACGGTAGGGTTTTGTCTCTCCAGGACCTTGTTTCAGATGTGTAAGCCCCCACATTCATTAAACCATTGATGTCTTTGTTGCTGACTATGGGCTCTTTCTTGAGTCCTAAAACTGGGCAAGTTTTAGGACTTGTAATCCTGCAGTTTCAGTCTAACACTCATCCGTTTTTTTCTCAGTGACTTTATCAGCACCCAGAGCTTCATAAATTGAACTAATATGAAATAGTAATAAGTAATATTTATTATTGAGTGACAACTTACCATGTTTGACCTCTATGAAATATTTTTAAACATTTATGGAGAAATAATTTACATATCACAAAATTTAGCCTTTAAAGTACAGAAAGCAGTGGATTTTTACTTAGTATATTCACAGAGTTACAGAGCCATCACCACCATGTAATTTCTGAATAGTTTCATTATCCCCAAAAGAAACCCTGCATCTATTAGTAGTTACTCCATAGCCTCTCCTTCTCCTGAGCCCTGACAATTCTTAATCTTATTCCTACGGATTTTCCAATTTTTTCCATTTCATGTGAATGGAATCATATAATACACCCTCTTTTATGACTTGCTTCATTCACTTAGCATAATGCTTTTAAAGGTGTGTCATTGTTTTGATATGTACTGGTACTTCCTTTTTATGATCAAGTAATAATCCATGGTATGGTTTACCATATTTTGTTTATCTATTCATTAATTGGTGAACATGTGAGTTGTTTCTACTTTTTGACTGCTATGAATAATGTTCCTATAAACATTCATATACAGGTTTTTGTATGTGGACATAGATTTCTTGTTTACTTGGACATCTCTATGTATCTATATCTATATCTATCTATAAGGACTTCAAAACACTCTTCTACAGTATCTTAAGTTGAGGAAACAGACTTGTCAAAGTAAAATAACTAACTCAGGGTCAAATGGCAAACCAGTGCTTTTGGATAATCATCTTCACAGTCAGGAAACTTCAGTCATCTTTGCTCCCTTTCTTTGTCACTCTATAACAAGTAAGCCTCCACATGCTATGAGTCTTTCTTTGGCTAACCGACTTCCATTCTTAAGGCTTTATATAATGTGATGGATAGTACTAATTGATTACCAAGTATGCATTTTCTCCTTCTTCCCATGACTTGATTATTGGTTTCAAGGTGCATAGCTGAAAATTTCATTCCTTAGTTTCATTTCCATAAATGAGTGGCCATATGTACCATTCCTGGTCAATTAGAAATAAATATAATGTTGTTAGGTGGATAGTAAAAATGAGGCTTTCAAAACATGAACATTTTGGTTAGGATGAGCCATTTTATCCTCCCCATGCCCTCACTTTCCTGTGATATGACTAATAGCTACAGCTAGATGTTCAAGCTGGTTTTAGAAAGGCAGAGGAACCAGAGATCAAATTGCCAACATCTGCTGGATCATGGAAAAAGCAAGAGAGTTCCAGAAAAACATCTATTTCTGCTTTATTGACTATGCCAAAGCCTTTGACTGTGTGGATCACAATAAACTGTGGAAAATCCTGAAAGAGATGGGAATACAGAGCACCTGACCTGCCTCTTGAGAAACCTATATGCAGGCCAGGAAGCAACAGTTAGAACTGGACATAGAACAACAGACTGGTTCCAAATAGGAAAAGGAGTACGTCAAGGCTATATATTGTCACCCTGCTTATTTAACTTATATGCAGAGTACATCATGAGAAATGCTGGGCTAGAGGAAGCACAAGATGGAATCAAGATTGCTGGGAGAAATATCAATAACCTCAGATATGCAGATGACACCACCCTTATGGGAGAAAGTGAATAAGAACTAAACAGCCTCTTGAAGAAAGTGAAAGAGGAGGGTGAAAAAGTTGGCTTCAAGCTCAACATTCAGAAAACGAAGATCATGGCATCTGGTCCAATCACTTCATGGCAAATAGATGGGAAAACAGTGGAAACAGTGGCTGACTTTATTTTTCTGGGCTCCAAAATCACTGCAGACGGTGATTACAGCCATGAAATTAAAGATGCTTACTCCTTGGAAGGAAAGTTGTGACCAACCTAGACAGCATATTAAGAAGCAGAGACATTACTTTGTCAACAAAAGTCCATCTAGTCAAGGCTATGGTTTTTCCAGTGGTCATGTATGGATGTGAGAGTTGGACTATAAAGAAAGCTGAGCACCGTAGAATTGATGCTTTTGAACTGTGGTGTTGGAGAAGACTCTTGCGAATCCCTTGGACAGCAAGGAGATCCAACCAGTGCATCCTAAAGGAGATCAGTCCTGGGTATTCGTTGGAAGGACTGATGTTGAAACTGAAACTCCAATACTTTGACCACCTGATGTGAAGAGCTGATTCATTGGAAAAGACCCTGATGCTGGGAAAGATTGAGGGCAGGAGGAGAAGGGGACGACATAAGATGAGATGGTTGGATGGCATCACCGACTCAGTGGACATGGGTTTGGGTGGACTCAGGGAGTTGGTGATGGACAGGGAGGCCTGTGTTCACGTGATCGCAAAAAGTCAGACATGACTGAGCAACTGAACTGCACTGAACTGAACTGATAGTCACCATCTTTTCACTCTGAAGAAAAGGCCAGGATAATTGCAGATATTGTGACCCTTCATTCTTGAACTACTCAAACAATTCCAGAAGCTGTCTACTTGCAAACATCTCTAGCACATACGAGGGCCTTGTGCTTCAAAGGCACCAAAAGAAACTTGAGCCTTATTAGATGCCACGTGCATGTGGCTAGTTGCTCAAAAATGTCCGAGTGTTTGCGATATTTTGGACTGTAGCCCACCAGGCTCTTCTGTCCATGGGATTTTCCAGGCAAGAATAATGGATTGGGTTGCCATTTGTTTCTCCGGGGAATCTTCCTGACCCAGGGATCAAACCTGTGTCTCCTACGTTGCAGGTTGATTCTTTACCTGCTGAACCATTGGGGAAGCAAACTTAATAAGAATTATATATTGCTTTGTCGTTAAGAGATGCCATTTTGCTTTTCTTATGTTGCTGAATGCAAATTTCTAATTTTAATGAGCCTTCAGGTCAATGGAATTAACCTTACATTTCCATTGTCAAAAATCATATTCAGACTGTAAGGTACAACTTTCTAAAGACAATTTCCCCAAAACCTTATGGAAAGTGACCTCTTTCTGAATTCGCTTTAGTACTCAATTTGTATCTCTCACTTGGAATTTGTAACATATTTGCAATATGGATATTTGTGCAGATCTCCTTTCCCAATTTTAGCCTTAGAGAATCTGGAGGAAAATTTAAGGTATTGACATTTTATCTGGGTGGTGCAAGCCTAAGGCAATAAAGAAGAAAAAGAAGAGAACCAAGATATGCGACATTAATTCAAGTCTATTATAGTTGATCAGGGCTTCCCTTGTGGCTCAACTGGTAAAGAATCTGCCTGCAATGCGAGAGACTTAGGTTCGATCTCTAGGTTTGGAAGATCCCATGGGGAAGGGAATGGCTACCCACTCTAGCATTCTGGCCTGGAGAATTCCTTGGACTGTATAGTTCATGGGGTAGCAAAGAGTGGACACGAGAGTGACTTTCATTTTACTTTGCTTTACATTTGTATCCAAGCTTTCACATCTGTACAGTCAACCAATCTTGAATCAAAAATATTTTTAAAAACTCCAGAAAATTCCAAAAATACCTTGAATTTACCTCACACCAGCAACTATTTGCATAGCATTTACACTGTATTTGCAGCTATTTGCATTATATTTACATTATACTAGATATAAATAATCTGGAGATAATTTAAAGCACCAATACAGTATACTAACACATATATATGGAATTTAGGAAGATGGCAATGACGACCCTGTATGCAAGACAGGGAAAGAGACACAGATGTGTATAACGGACCTTTGGACTCAGAGGGAGAGGGAGGGGGTGGGATGATTTGGAAGAATGACATTCTAATTTGTATACTATCATGTAAGAATTGAATCGCCAGTCTATGTCTGACGCAGGATGCAGCATGCTTGGGGCTGGTGCATGGGGATGACCCAGAGAGATGTTATGGGGAGGGAGGTGGGAGGGGGTTCATGTTTGGGAACGCATGTAAGAATTAAAGATATTAAAATTTAAAAAATAAAAATAAAATAAAATAAAATAAAATAAAATAAAGTGTATGGGAGAATCTGTGTAGGTTACATGCAAATACAACAGCATTTTACGTAAGGGACTTGAAAGAAAGAGAAGAAATTGTAGTTGTGTCTGACTCTTTGCCACCCCATGGACTGTAGCCTGCCAGGAACCTCTGTTCATGGAATTCTCCAGGCAAGAATACTGGAGTTGGTTGCCATTCCCTTCTCCAGGGGATTTCCAGATCCAGGGATCGAACCAGGGTCACCTGCATTGAAGGCAGTTTTTTTTTTTTTTTTTTGGCCATCTGAGCCACTGGGGAAGCCCCTGGCATCTCCATTTGTGGTGGGGTCCTGGAACCAATGCCCTTGAGACGCTGATGTTTCTCAGCTCACTTGTGCACTCAGTGCGTGAGACTTCACCCGAAGATTCACATCTCAGTAATGTACAAATGAGAGAAAGAAGGGGAAATTAACCTGACTTTCTCTCATCTCCTGTTTCTTAGTGGGCAAGGTCTGCCTTATGGGAAATTAATTTTTCATCTGGCTCCACAGGAGCTTCTGAGGAAGCCAAATCCCACACTCCCACGCTGCATCAGAGTATAAGAGTAGAAGGGTATTTGAAGAAGGCAGGTAGTCAACTGAGAGAGAAAGGAGACAGTCAATGGAATCTGAGAAAGCGAGCAAGGACTATGTCTAAGCCTTAAAGGTGGTTGCTGCTGCTGCTGCTGCTGCTAAGTCGCTTTAGTCGTGTCCGACTCTGTGAGACCCCATAGACGGCAGCCCACCAGGCTCCCCTGTCCCTGGGATTCTCCAGGCAAGAACACTGGAGTGGGTTGCCATTTAATTACCAGTTAATTTTTAACAGAAGAAATGCCACATGCTCAGTATTTAAAAATTTAAATAATAGAAAGAAATAACAAGAAGAAAATTCCCTCTAATCTTATTTTTCTATTAAAACAAGTCAAACTCTTTTGCATGTATTTATCATTTGTGTATATAGCTTTTTACAATATATACACATGACTTATTTACAATGGCATCCTGCTGAACTCAATTTTTAAATTTTATCTTTCACTAATTATATCATAAAATTCTTGATATTATTTAGTATTATTTTACTGTTTAAGTCTTACTAGCAATATCGTTTTATAAAAATGTGCCATATTTTTGACAAATCTTCCATTTCATGGTACATTGGTTGTTAAAATTTATTTTGAGCTATTAAAACTACTAAAAATTGTGTGATGAACATTCTCATTGCTCCATTTATGAGAACTTCAATCATTTATTTTCTCAGTTGAAATTCTTGGATGTGGATTTGTACCATACTATGTGAATAATTTTAATTCTTTTGATACATGTTGTGAGATTATATTCCAGAAAGATTTTCTAATTTATGTTCAACTAATAATTAAAGCAGAGACATTACTTTGCTGACTAAGGTCCGTCTAGTCAAGGCTATGGTTTTTCCTGTGGTCATGTATGGATGTGAGAGTTGGACTGTGAAGAAGGCTGAATGCTGAAGAATTGATGCGTTTGAACTGTGGTGTTGGAGAAGACTCTTGAGGGTCCCTTGGACTGCAAGGAGATCCAACCAGTCCATTCTGAAGGAGATTAACTCTGGGATTTCTTTGGAAGCAATGATGCTAAAGCTGAAGCTCCAGTACTCTGGCCACCTCATGCGAAGAGTTGTCACATTGGAAAAGACTCTGATGCTGGGAGGGATTGGGGGCAGGAGGAGAAGGGGACGACTGAGGATGAGATGGCTGGATGGCATCATGGACTTGATGGACGTGAGTCTGAATGAACTCTGGGAGATGGTGATGGACAGGGAGGCCTGGCGTGCTGCAATTCATGGGGTCGCAAAGAGTCGGACACGACTGAGCGACTGAACTGAACTGAACTGAACTGAATAATTAATTGGCTTCCTTGATGACTCAGTGGTAAAGACTCCACCTGCCAATGCAAGAGACATAGGTTTAATCTCTGGATTAAAGAAAGTGGCAACCCACTTTAGTACTTTTGCCTGGAATATCCCATGGATAGAGGGGCTCCATTGGGTCACATAAGAGTCAGACACAACTTAGAGACTAAACAACATCAAAAACAATAATTACTTAGAGGTCCTAATTTTATGTATCAATCATGTATTATTCTTAGACATTCTTTTCTAAATTGTTGATGAAAAACAATATAGTATTGCTATTTCAAAGTTGCATTGCTTGATTACCGTTAAAGATGAATATTTTATGTATGTTTCTAGACAATTAGCTTTTCTCCTCTTTGTGAATTGCCTATTTGTGCCCTTCATCATGATTTTAATTCATAAAGATTATAAGATTCTTTGAGGGCAGAGACTACATCTTATTCCTACTGGAGTCCATCTCTGTCAGTGAATGCCAGGCTGGGACTTCTATCTGTTTGCAGAATGAAAGAAAGACAATTTTCTATTATGTTTTTACTGAGTTACCAATAAAAGAATTAAATTAATTTTGCACATTTGCATTTAGAGAGCAACAAATGACATTTTTTCTCCACAAAAGGTTTTTTTTTTTTTTTTTCTTGAAGAAAATTTCTTAACTTCTTTTCGACAATAACACCATTTTTAGCCTGAATGGATAAGTACAAGATTGGACAGATTCAGCTATTTTCACTTTTTTTTTCTTTTTTTCCTCAGCAACTGTCAGATTTTTCTATTCTTACTAGCTATTTTGGGATATTCAGACACAAATAGAGATTTATTATCTCATTTCATTATAGAAAATGAAAGCACTAAAATAAAACATCTCAGAACCTCATCTTGGAGAACATTCTACAAACTTGTGCTTTTTCTGGATTATATTACACAACTAAGCCCACCAGGAAGATAATACTCAAACTTTTTTTGAGCCTAATTGTTCCTAAGCTGACCTGCTTCTTCTTTTTTCAGACCATTTTATTTTCAGCAGAACTCCTGTTTTCATTAAATCTGGGAATATGCAAATAGCATAGATGCAAAGATTAAAGAAAATTCTAATACAACAGATATTGCCCTTGAAAATGTATGCATAGATGTACATATATAGAGACATACACACATTTATACCTTCCTTCTGCATGAACGCTAAGTCGCTTCAGTTGTGTCTGACTCTTTGCAACCTTATGGAATATTGCCCACCAGGCTCCGCTGGCCATGGGATTCTCCAGGCAAGAATACTGGAGTGGATTGCCATGCCCTTCTCCAGGGTATCTTCCCAAGCCAAAGACTGAACCTGCATCTCTTACCTCTCCTGTGTTGGCAGGCGGGTTCGTAGGGCCATCTGAGAACACCACATTCCTTTTAGGCAGATCATTTTTCATATTCACTTTTCTCAAGGATTCCATGTTATGCAGAGGAAGTGGAAGTCACCATTTTTTAAGGAAGCTATGAGGTCTCATGAACACAAGTAGGCACACAGCTTTGTATAAGACTGAGATTCTGGGGTCACGATAGTTACACCACTTTGTTTTCCAAATTAAGTTATAAATGATTAAGGAGTGGGTGCCACAGACAAACATTCAAGTAAACCCTTGTATCCCTAATAAACCTGTAAGAATCCAAGTGTTTCTGGGATTGTTTATAAAATAGTCCCACTTCTCTCAAGATGGCATCTCAGCAGAACATTGCACTGTCTCCTTCTACTCAGGCCCATCCACATGGAATCTTTGGATTGATAGTTAGTCCCACAAAGATCATGGCACTGGTTTTGGACATCATCTTTCCAGGAATCCTGTAGCCCACTCCCAATCCTAGCTGGTGGGCAGTTTTGTTTTGTTTTGTTTTCCCTCCTCCAGAAATGCTCTTGACCATGGCTCTCTAACACTCAAAGTAGAATGCTGACTTACTGTATATATTGTATTCTAGTTCTATCATTTTGGGGGAGGGGTTCCACTTGTATTTCTTTCTTTCCTTTTTTTTTTTTTTCTTTAATTGGAGTGCAGTTGCTTTGCAATGTTGTATTATTTTATCTGTATAACAAAGTGAACCAGCTATTTGTATACATATATCCCCTCTGGAACCTCCCCCCCGCCACCACTCCAGGTCACCACAGCACTGAGCAGAGCTGCCTGTGCTGCAGAGGAGTTTCCCACTAGCTACCTGTTTTATGTACCTGTTGCAGTGTATATATGTCAATCCTAATCTCCCAGTTTGTCCCACCCTTTCCTTCCCAACCCCCTCTGTGTTCACATGTCCTCTACATCTGTGTCTCTATTCTGCCCTGCCAATAGGTTAATCAGTACCATTCTTCTAGATTCCACATATACGCGGTAATTTACAATTTTTCTCTTTCTGACTTACTTCAAATGACCATTGATTTTTTGATAGAATTTCATCATTTGGTTTCTCTAGAGATATATATACACTATGTATGTGTATTTATTTCACAAGAAGACTGTAATAACAGTCAAAAATAATATATATTGACATTTTTTTAAATTTAAAAATTATATATTCTCACTATGTAAAATGTGTTAGCAACCAAATATCATATGCTATTTCCAATTATTTAATATTTAGGTTTTAAAACTTTTTGCCATTATTATAAACAATAGAGACAGATTGTTCTGTCCATGGATATTTAACCTTATTTATTTCCTACACATTGTCAAGTGTATTGTATTGGATCTGTCATTTATCCATTAACTTGAAATACCACCTTTATCATGTACTAAATTCATATTTGTGTCTAGGATTTTTATCATATTACTGTTGCTATAAATTCATAGTCACTGACTTCAGTCAGGTTCTCATTACTCATTTTTATATCTTCCATCTTCATGCTTGGCTACCATTCCCATTCCCTTCGGCGATTAGTTTTGAACTTCACTACAGCTCAACACTCCCTTCTAAACCATTCTGCTACTTTCTGAACCCCTTCTTCATCTATAAGATAAGGCTACCAGTGTGGTTTTCCACAACATCCTTCCATTAGTGTTTTAAGGCTGCCGTAACAAAGTACCAGAAACTTAGTGGCTTATGACAACAAAAATTTATTATCTCAGTCCTGGAGACTAGAAGTCTGAAATCAGAACAGAAGCAGGACTATGTTCCCTGTGAAATCTGTAGAGCATTCTTCTTTGCTCCTTCCTAGCTTCTGGGAGTTTGCAGCAATCCTTGGTATTCCGTGACTTGTAGATGGATCAGTGGAGTTTTTGTTTTGATTGTCATATGGCTATCATCCCTCATGTGTCTTAACATTGTCTTCCTTCTCTGAGTGTCTGTCTCTAAATTTCCCAGTTTTATAAGGACTCAGCTATATAGGATTAGGGGTCTGATTATTCTACTCCAGTGTGATCCCTTGTTAGCTGATTACATATGCAGCGGCTCTATTTCTAAATAAGGTCACACTCTTCGGTAGTGGGGTAAGGACTTCTACATATATTTTTGTGACACAAGTCAATTCACATTAATCCCTTCTACATCCACCTGCATATTATTCCCCTCCTTTTGAATCAGAGGATAAGGCTTTATTTCTGTTCAGTTTAATGTGATGTACTTTATTCCAACTCCTCCTTTCTCTTCTGAGACTTTGCTCCATCAGCTAACTCTTCTTTTCAGCACATTCATCTTCTGCGTTTCCACTGACAACTCCCCTGCTATCTGCAAACATGCTCATGCCTTTCATCCTCTTGAAGGTGTCTGTCTTCTTAACCTGAAGCCTCTTTCCCTTTAGTTATAATTAAATATTTCCCCTCTTCTTTCCACATCAGTTCTGTCCATTCTATCAGCAGTGTTGACTGTTAATTTACAGTTTTCACAAAGAATTGATATGTGTCCTTTGACATATGTCATTGTGTATACAAGGATAATTAAAGAAAGTCAAAATTGAGATGCCAGTGCTAGCTGGTTAACTTAGCTCTCTTTCTTGTTAAGGAACCCAGTTTTTCCTAAGAGCCTGACAGTGTGTAGGCCAATATTCTTGATTCAGGAAAATTATGAATGGCCTCAATATTTGGAATTGTCCTTTGGAATGTTAGATATATTACATTATAATGAATTATTTTGTCACACTTGGTTTAAGATAACTGAGACTTGCACACATGATTAAATTATCTTTGTATCCCCAGAATTTGGCAGAGAGCTTGTAATTGATTGGGTGGCAAATAAATATTTTTAGGATCAATGGACTCATGGATAAATCTGTAATGTCTTTTCTAAGATAGCTTATCTTATAAGGTGAAATCAATTTGTTCATATGAAGACCAGTTTTCATGCCTTGATCTCATTAATTCAGTACTTTAGCCAGCAAAACAGACTGGTAATTATAAAAGTTTTTTTATAACAAGAAATAAAACTTCATTACCCAAACAGATATCCAATGGAACATTGTTTTGTGGAATTTTATATCAAATGAAGTAAAAATAAATAGTTGTACAATCTTTAAACTATTTATTTTTACAAATAAATTTAGGAAAGATAGATTTCTTTACGCAGAGATTCTTAGAGCCCACATTATTTAGATTTGCATTTGGCAGCATGTGACAGAAACCTGATTGTGTAGATATAAACAAGTAGGGGTTATGTTTCTCATGTAGGTAAAGCAAATGCTGAAATAAACAGCCCTGTTACTGAACCAAAGTTGGGGCTGCTAGCCCTCACACAGTAAAGCCAATCTACTGACACCAGGTTGTGGTGACCGAAAGTACAGCATTTACTGTAAGGCGCCAGACAAGGAATCTGGGACAGCTGGTGCTCAAAAAGTCTGGACTCTCCGACGAATTTTAGAAAAATATTTTTTTAAATATACTTTTTTTTTAATATAGATTTTTTTTTTCAATTGCAACATTTTATTGCAGCATCAGCAAAGGTCATATTTCTGAAACTTGTGAACATTGGGCAATTTTTAAGTTGTAACATTTCAGGTGGAAATATATAGATGTTTAAAAGACCTATTTATTTTTTGGTTGTGTTGAGTCTTCATTGCTTTCTCAGGGCTTTCTCTAGTTGTGGCAAGCAGGGGCTACTCTTTGTTGCGGTGCACGACCTTCTCACTGTGACGTCTTCACTTGCTGTGGAGCACCGGCTCTAGGTGCTCTGTGTTCAGTAGTTGTGGCCTGAGGACTTAGTTGCTCCACAGCATTTGGGATCTTCCAAGACTAGGGATCCAACCTGTGTCCCCTGCATTGGCAGGCAGACTCTGATTCACTATATCACCAAGGAAGTCCTAGCAAAGCATTTTCTAAAGGCAAGGTGAGGGGCTTCCCTGGTGGTCCAGTGGTTAAGGCACTGCCTTCCAATGCAAGGGATACAGGTTCAATAACTGATCAGGGAGCTAAGATTCCATATGCCTCACAGCCAAAAACACAAAACATAAAACAGAAGTAATATTGTTACAAATTCAATAAAGACTTAAAAAAAAAGACAAGGCAAGGGAGGGGTGTCCGAGGGTATGTGATCAGCTCATACACAGTTCTCTGGTTAGTTGATGATGAAGCAATGGGGTGGTGTCACAGCGGTTAACATTATCAATCCTTAGGAGCAGGTAGATCTGGGGGCTACTGCACACGGTCATCAAGAAGTTAATTTCTTTCATTTGTTGATGGGGTTAGCATCTGTAAGACAACTCAGGAAATGTGCATCAGATACTATTATCGAGATACTTCAGAGAAGAACCACTGCAGAGAATAAGTGGAGGGTCTGTCCCAGAAGGCCCCATTTATTTTAACTAGTTACTCACTTTTTTACTGCTCAAATTTTGTTTTATATTCCAACTTAAGAACATTCCTCATTTTATTTATGCATTTCCTATTTTGCACTTTTGAATGGTAGGTAATGTTCTCATGTTATCAGCAATGCTGGTATGTGCATCCTTACACTTGCCTCCTTGGGTACCTGTGTTTAGATATTCTGGGTCCTAATGTGGTACACCAAATTTTAAGATGACTCCTAAATTTTTTGTCCCCTAATGTAGGCAGCATAAATAAATCTATCCTTTTGAGTATAGACAAGGACATGAATATGATGAATTTTATTCCCACAATTAGGATACATTACATGACAAAGATGAGATGGTTTTCAATATCCAAAATCAGTTGAAGCTGAGTCAGAAGAGATTATCCTGGGTGGATTTAATCCAATCAGGTGAATCCTTCAAAGGGGCTGGGCCCTTTCTGCAAAAAAAGATATGTGAGCATGAGAAAGATCCTCTCACTAGTCTTAAAGAAGCAAATTCTCCATTGTGAAGTGCTCATGGAGGAAGTCATGGAGGAAGAAACTGGGAACAACTCCTAGAAAGCAATGGCAGTTTCTGACCAATAATCATTGAGAATATGCGGCTTCAGACACAAGCACAAGATATTCAGTGCTGCCAACAACAGTCATCTTGAACCTCAGATCAAGACTGTAGCCCCAGTGACGTTTTGATCTTAGCCTGGTGAGACCTTGAGCAGACGACCCAGCTGACCCATACCTAGATTTTTGATCCATAGAAAGTAAGAGATGATACATTTGTGTTATTTAAAGGTGGTAAATTTGTGTTAATACATTACACAGCACTAGGAAACTAATACACAGGTTATATACATTTTATATTTTATAAGATGACTTTTGGGGCTTCCCAGGTGGCACGAGTGGTAAAGAACCTGTCTGCCAACACAGGAGATATGGTTTCAGTCCCCGGGTTGGGAAGGTCCTGTGGAGGAGGGCATGGCAACCCACTCCATTATTCTTGCCTGGAGAATCCCATGGACAGACAAGCCTAGCAGGCTACAGTCCATAGGGTCACAAAGAGTCAGACATGATGGAAGCAACCTTAGCATACATGCATGCACACTCAAGATGACTTTTAAAAGATAATGAAAGTAATTATGAGTGTGTATTCCAACCAGAAGAAAATGAGAGAAATGAGAATTCTAGTGTTCTCACATCATTACTGCTATTTTCTGGCTTTTTATTTTTTAAAAATTTGCCTAACAGGTAATGTTTAAATTAAAATTGTTCTAGTTACTCTTTAGAAATAATACTTTCACGTTATTAGTTCCTAAAACTATGAAGGATATAAGATGTTACACTTTAAAGCTAAGAAACTTTCCTATCATAGCTTCATTCATGAATATGTATACATATTCACATATGTATGCATATAATATTTCTCTGTGTGTGTGTGTGTATGGGTGTTCTTTCATCCAGAGATCTGAATACAAAGACTATTATCCACGGAGATGGCTATCCATACCTCAGTTTCCCACAAGGCAACTCAGTGAGGCCCATATCAATTTTTAAGCAGTCTTCATAAGATGCAAATGGCATACAATAATTTGCATGTGAAGTGTATAATTTGATAAACTTTGACATATGTTGTTGACATAAGCCTATAAACTTTGGCCACAGTAAAGACAGTTCAGTTCAGTTCAGTTCTGTTCAGTCGTGTCCAACTTTTTGCGACCCCATGAATTGTAGCATGCCAGGCCTCCCTGTCCATCACTGCCCCCCGGAGTTCACCCAAACTCATGCCCATCGAGTTGGTGATGCCATCCAGCCATCTTATCCTCTGTTTTCCCCTTCTCCTTCTGCCCTCAATCCCTCCCAGCATCAGAGTCTTTTCCAATGAGTCAACTCTTCGCATGAAGTGGCCAAAGTAAAGACAATGAACATTATAATACATCTACCACAAGGACTGCTTGGGTCTCCTTTTAATCCCTTTCTTCTTCCCATTTTTACCTTTCCCCTTTCTCAGGAGACCACTAATCTGCTTTCTGTCAGTTTGGATCAGATTTTGTTTTCTAGGATTCATACAAATAGAATCTTAGGATCTATTCTTCTGTCTGCTTTTTGTCGCTCAGCATAAATAGTTTGTGACTCATCCATGTTGCATGTGTTAATAGTTCATTCCTTTTGTTGTGGAGAAATGTTTCAGTTTCTCAATGTCCTAAATATTTTCATCAGTCTTTTAAACTATAATTGTTCCTACAGATTTGTAGTGGTATCACTGATCTGCATTTTCTTAATGATTAATGAGGTTGAGCATATTTTCATGTGCTTATTTGTTATCCATACATATTTGCTGGTGAACTATCTATGTTAAATTCTTTACCCATTAACATGTTTTATTATGGGCTTCCCTGGTAACTCAGCTGGTAAAGAACCCACCTGCAATGCAGCAGACCCCAGTTCAGTTCCTGGGTCAGGAAGATCCACTGGAGAAGGAATAGGCTACCCACTCCAGTATTCTTGGGCTTTCCTGGTGGCTCAGCTGATAAAGAATTTGCCTGTAATGCAGGAGACCTGGGCTTGATCCCTGGGTTGGGAAGATCCCGTGGAGAAGGGAATGGCTACCCACTCCAGTATTCTGGCCTGGAGGATTCCATGGTCCATGGGGTCACAAAGAGTCAGATATGACTGAGTGACTTTCACTTTCACTTTTATTATAGAGTTTTAGGAGCTATTTGTATAATGTGGATACAGGTTCTTTATCAGATAAGTGATTTGCAAACACCATTTTATTTGTGATTTGCAAGGATAATTTTTCAGTCAGTGTCTTGTCTTTTTACTGTGAAGAGTTCTTAATTTTGGAAAACCCCACTGTACCAACTTTTACTGTTTTTGGATTGTGGGTTTACTATAAATCTAAAAATTCTTATCTTAAAGCAAGATCACAAAAATTTTCCTCTATCTTTTCTTCTAGAAATTGTAAAGCTTTTAGCTTAACATTGGTTTTATTACCCATTTTTATTTGTTTTTGAATTTGGTAAAGAGAAGCCCTTTTTTTTCTTTATGTGGATATCCAATTGTTCAAGCACCATTTATTGAACAGACTATTTATTCACCAATGAATTCACTTCACCTTTGTTCAAAATTAATTTCTTACATATAATGTTTTTTATTTCTTGACTCATCATTCTTTTCCATTGATCTATTAATCTATCCTTTTTTGTGTCAATATCATCTTGTCTTAATTATTTTTATAGTAAATCTTCAACTTAGATATTTTAAGTCCCCTTTGTACTTTGGCATTCTCTTTGGAATTCTCTTATTTGGCTGTTGCTTGCTTTCGTTTGACTCACCCTGGTCCAAAGGTGAGATGGGTACAACCCATAATATTTTGAAGATTCTGATATCAGAGTGACAGACCAAAAGATCGATGGTCATTATATAGTAGTTTTCACTGAATGTGGCCTGTGAACCGCCCACATTAGGATCAGCTTTGAAGCATGCGTATTTGCGCGTGTGTGTGTGCACTTGTGCTACTAATGCTTACACTTCTGTGCTTGTGCCTGATCTACTGACTCAGAATCTCTAGGTGCAAAGGCCCAAAATCTGAATATTTAATATGTTTTCTGTGATTCTTTTTTTTAATATAAATTTATTTTTATCGACACTAAAGTTTGATAATGACTGAGACAATACCTGAAGAAAAAAAAAAAAACCCTTTCCAGTCTATTTTTTCACACATGATCGAAACCCATTTAATTATTTAGGTGGAAAGGAAGAAAACACTTTAATTTACCTGGCTATTCATTTATTCACTCACTTTCTCATTCACTCATTCATTTACTATAAACAGGCAGTAAAGACTAAAACATAATGACCCAACTTGAAGAATCTGTGAAATCTATTTTTACAGACAGAATATGTTCTCCAGGTATTTGTGGCTTTCAGGTGATAAATTGGCTGCGGATGCTCCCAGCAGTTGGCAAACAGAGCAACGCTGTGATGGAAGGGATGCCTACAGGCATCTCCAACCCCAGGCTTTTTGCAGATGTCTTTAAACAATCGCAAACTAAAAGAAAGCTAACTTAGTTTTAAGCCTGTTCAGGAAAGGGGATTTTGCATAAAGCCTCCTTCATGCATTAGTTCTAGTGTTCAGTACCACTTTTTTCCACTACAGGTTCCTGAGTGTCAACAATAGACACGAATTCTTATCACAGAAAAAGCAGGGATGACCTGGGGCCATGGTACCCACCAGAGAAATATTAAGAAACTAATGATGATGGTTCCCGTGTTTACTCTGATGTCTTTCGTTGGTATCTTCACATCAGTATCGTAATGTTTGCTTTTTTTTTTTTTTCCATTCCTGTCTAACTCAAAACTTGTGCCAAGGAAATGATCTTATATAAACTCATTAATATCGATGCCAAATGATTAATATATGCATGGTGCCTTACACTGTAGAAATAAAATGGGGGAACTCCAGATATTAGAGCTATGATAGATATATTGGTGGAACCTCTCTTGTGCTGAAATTATTGCATTGAGGCAGTTTATTAATTTGTCTTCTCATCAGGCAGTTTTGGAAACTGTATAATTAAAACTTTCAAAGAGAAGGGTTAATATTGTGAGTAGTCATAGAAAATAACTCTTAGTGTTACAGAATAACATCATATCAATTTGACTTTCAAGACAGAGTACCTAGACATCAAGAATAACTTTACTGCCATAGAATAGAGCATGTTAAAGTTGGAAGGGGCTTTGATATACTGGCCTCATTTTATAGGCAAGGAGGCTGGGGTCCAGGGAGGCGAACTGACATATAGTAAGTCACACAGATAACAAGTGACTATAATGTGACAGGGGCTTCCCAGGTGGCACAGAGGTAAAGAATCCACCTGCCAATGCTGAAGACATAAGAGACACTGGTTTGAACTGTGGGTCAGGAAGATCCCTTGAAGGAGGAAACGGAAACCCACTTCAGTATTCTTGCTTGGAAAATTCCATGGACAGAAGAACCTGGTGGGCTACCATCCATGGCGTCATGAAGAATCAGACATGACTGAGCGTGCATGCCCACACACAAACCACATGATGCGGCGATCAGATATAGCAGCCTCTGAATAACACTACTGAAATAATTATCATGGGTTGACAACCCAGAGGAAGTAAGGAAGATGCCAAATCCCTACTTGTCTCATAAACATGGCAAAAGCTCTGTAGTAAAAATGCAAGACAAGGTCCTGAGTCCAATCCTTTGTGTAAATAAATAAATAAGTAAACAAGCAACCTCCAACTTTATCTCCTAATAATGAAGAGTTTTAATTTATTCTTAATGAGTGTATCCCTAGGGATATAGATGTGTATTACCTTATGTTATATACTGACTAGAAAATAATTCACAGTCCCTCAGAAGACCCATTCCCTTGATTAGTGGTAAGTTAGGTTAGTTAATTAAGGTTACTTTAACAGTAATTAGTCAAGGCTTTAATTATGCTTTCAAGGTTGGAACATAGGAATACTTTGGTTCTTAGTGACCCAGTTAACCAAAATGATGGGATTTCTCGTTTTCCATCTGACAGTGATTAGTAATAAGGAATAGAGGGAGAAAAGCTGATCCAAAGGGATTATAGGAACATTCTTAAACCAGAGTAAATCCAAGAGCAACAGTGGGCTTAAGATAAAAAAGCACCCTCTGTAGCTTCTGGACTAGCCCTGCAGGGAGAAAGGCCAAGGGGCTGAGGCCTGGCTGACTTTGTCATGGATAGCTCCAAGGATATTGGCCTACCAGACCAAGAAGCAAATGAATCAGAGTATAAGAAATAAGCAAGGGCCTCAAGTTATAGAGGGAGTCATGACAAATAAGCTGAAGTGGGAAAGTCCTTCCACAGCCATGGGAGTATGATTTACTTACTGAATGTGCTCTGTATGCTGAGCTTTTAGTGTAAGTGGACAGGAAGTAGTAGTCTGGTAGGGCAGACAGATTTGCAGACAGATAAAATATGCAGCAACTCACTAACTGTGCTAGTTGCAAATCTGTCTCTCTTATCAGACTGCTTGCAGACTAGAAAGCACTCTGTTATTCATCAAATTCACAGCTTCCCAGGTGGCACAGCGGTAAAGAATCTGCCTGTCAATGCAGGAGACTCAAGAGACATGGGTTTGATCCCTGGATCAGAAAGATCCCCTGGAGCATGGTATGGTGACCCACTCTAAGAGAGATTCTTGCCTGGAAATATCCCAAGGACGTAGGAGTCTGGTGGGCTACAGTCCATTGGGTCTCAAAGAGTCAGACATGACTGAATGAGCATGAAGCAAGTTCAGTAATATGCAAATTCAATATTTGGTCCTGAACCAGACACATATTCTCAGCAGCCTCATTTCTGTGTCTTACGATTCTTGACAGCTTACTATATGAAGCTCCTCCCCATCATTACTGGAAAAATCTCCTTTATTGTCTGAATATCTGACCACAAAGACTCTTAAGCCAGGACTAGATAACGTGGAATCATTTCATACATCCTTTGAACATTTATGAGTTTAATCCTACCTCTGCTATTTTGGGCTACACTGTACAGCTTCATCTGGTATAACCATATCAGTCTGTTAGTGTTAGAGGAAAAGTATTCTGCTTTGGACTTTAAGGGAATCTGTACAGTATTGGTATCTAAAACCATTTATTCTGTTTCATATGGGCAGTTTAGGAGATTTTCAAGAATAATTTTTGGTTATTGAAATTTTGCCTTTTTTGGCTTTAGAAAGTAATACCTTAACAAGAAATTTTACTGTATCCTATATGTATCCTTCTTGAGTCACAAGTTGCTAATTAAATAACTGCTGAACTTTTTCCAATTCTGCCTAGATAGTGTTACTGTAATCACAAAAGGAGATGCCACAGAAGTTCAAAGACTGAACAAAATGTTACATCTTCAAGGAAAAGCAGGTGGAATATTCGGGAGCTATAAAGTCACAAGTTAGGGAAGCAAAAATAAAACAGATTTGATAACATTTTCTGGCTTTGGTCCTCTGTTCTTTATGGCTTGGTACCACTTACATCTCCTCCAGTTCTTAATGAGAATTCCCTGCTAAGTGTCTCTAGGAAACATTAGGGCTCCCTTGTGGCTCACCTGGTAAAGAAGCTGCCTGCAATGTGGAAGACCTGGGTTTGATCCCTGGGTTGGGAAGATCCCCTGGATAAGGGAAAGGCTACCCATTCTAGTATTCTGGCCTAGAGAATTCCATGGACTACAGCTCATGGGGTGGCAAAGAGATGGACACAACTGAGCGACTTTCACTTCAAGAACCATTAATGTTATCTGACAAATAACTCCCATATGTGGTTGTGGAACCTGTTTACTTCCCCAATTCTCCCTTACTTTGTTCTGGAACTATTCTCACTAAATACTCATGATCGTCTGATGGCTCCTAAACTTTGCACCCATGAAACTTTATCCTGTTCCTTCAGATTTTTTTTTTTTTAATCCAATTGCCTACCTGAAAAGTCCTCTGGATTTCTAATAGGTCACAAAATTAACAGCCCAATTTTCCTCCTCTTCCAATACACTGTTGCTTCCAGCTCTTCTTTTTCCAACAGTCATTTCTCTCAGAGTTTCTCCAGCCATAAACCATGCTATGTTTTATTATTCTGCAGCCTTTTCCACCCTGACATCCAGTGTACCTGCCAGTCCTGTCTATCGTATCTGCAGTATATGTTTCAAGTCCACCATGTTTTTCTCCCTTCCCCACTGCTGTCTCTATCTGAACACACACCATTGTTTGCTTGAAATACTGCAGTAGCCTCTACACATTTTCTCTGCTTCCCCTTCTGCTGCCTCTTCCCTCCACATTCCATTCTCTGCTGAAATGTTATAGTGAATCTTTAAAAACAAAATTCAGATCATGTCCATTCCCTGCTAAAACCTCCAATAGCTTCCTGTTATACCCAGAATGCAGTCCAAGGTCCTGAACATGCTCTGGAAGTTCCTACATGACTCAACATCTGTTTATCTCCATGAATCATCCCATACAACTCTCACTTGACCACTGGTTTCTACAATGACCTTCTTTCGAGTCTATGAAATGCCAAGCTTATTATTATCTTAAGGTCTTTGAACTTAACTGTTCTCTATACTTGGAATGTTCTTCTCCCAAGTTAGTCACATGGTTGATTTTTTTTTTTTTTTTTTACTTTTTTCAGGTTTGAGCTCAAATGACCTCTCCTCAACAAGACACATTCTGTTCCTGTCCTCTGTTACAGCAGGCCCTTTGTTTTTTCATTGCACCCACTGACATCAGAAATGGAATTTTTCTCTCCTTGTGGAGTTATTACTTATCTTCACCTTTTGTGCTCTGCCATGTCCTTGGCATCTGGAATGGTGAATGCACAGAGCAGACACATGATCAAGTGTTAAAGTAAGGGATGAAATTGCCTAAGGTGTATCTTATTTAGGTTTCTTGGTAGTCTTTTGGAACTTAACTCTGGCAGTCCTCACTTTTTTCTTGCTTCAGTACCCTTGGAGGGGTAATTTCAGCTGAAACCTCTTGTCCTACAGCCCCATGGGATGGGTTTTCGAGTTCTATCTTTCTCTTCCTCTGCTCCCATTGCTACCACAGGGAGACAGGAAATGGACACTTTTAGCACTGCAACTTCTAAAGCTGCTTCTAGCTTCTAGAGTCAAATAAGTGAACCATATAGCTGCTTCTATACAATTCTAAGGAAAATGACTTTGCTTTTGGTGGTTAAGATCAAACCATCTGTGAGCCATGATTTTGGTGGCCCACATAACTGTCAATGAGATAACTTTGTATTTTTCTATGCAACTGCTTCCAATGCGGGAAACCCGGGTTCGATCCCTGGGTTGGGAAGATCCCCTAGAGAAGGAAATGGTAACCCACTCCAGTATTCTTGCTTGGAGAATCCCATGGACGGAGAAGCCTGGTAGGCTACAGTCCATGGGTTCGCAAAGAGTTGGACACGACTGAGCGACTTCACCTCACCTCACTTCACCTCATGCAACCTTAATTCTCAAAGATTTAGATAGCAGTTTAAAGTAGTGATGAACCAGGGGAAGCCTGAAAAACACAACAATGCTGTGTTCACATCAATGCCTACCCCCGACCCTCAGATTGGATCTGGTCAGAGTCTGGGTTTGACACTTGTAAGGCACCTGGTCTTACATGCAAACAGCTTCCATAGATTTTCCTCTCCAGGCTGCCAGGCTTGCCCAGATATAGCTGGATCCCACCATAAACATGGGTTAAATTCCAGCTATTACCCATAGTTGCATGCCAAAGTACTGCTATAATCCTGACACAGGACTGACTAACACACTTACAGAGTCAGAAAATTTCACCAGGGAGATGATATTGCAACTTGTTTCAAAGAAAATTTTGGAGAATTTAGGCAGAGAAAAAAGTGAAGGCAGAGTGAATGGCATGTGCAAAAACACAGAATTATGCAATCAGGGACTTAAGGGAAGTTATTAGGATGAGAATATAAGCAGAGGACAGAGGATGGGAAGAGATAGGGCTGGTAATGGAAGTTGGCATCAGATTGTGAAGGGCTTGTGGGCTCTTCCCAGGAACCTAGGTTTTAACAAATAGATGAATATCACTGAACACATTTTTAATCAAGGAAGTTGATGTCATCAAAATTTTGTTTTATGAAAGTAACTCTGGTAGGAGCATATATAATAAATTAGAGTGGGACTTAGGTAAAGAGAACAAACAGAGTCAGCCAAGGTCAAGTGAGAGAAGATCTCATATTGGATTGTGCATGCATGCTAAGTAGCTTTGGTCATGTCAGACTCTTTGTGATGCTATGAATAGTAGCCCACCAGGCTCCTCTTGATTCTCTAAGCAAGAATACTAGAGCGGGTTGCCATGCCCTCCTCCAGGGGATCTTCCCAATCCAGAGAATGAACCCACGTTTTCTTCAGCTCCTGTATTGGACAGGCAGGTTCTTTATCACTAGTGCCACCTACAATGATGATGGTGGGAAAAGGATAGAAGGGTCTGATTTAATGGTCATTTCAAAAATAGACTAGAGCTGACAATGGCTCTCAGGGGTCATGGAAAATAAGTTTCAAGGGTGACTACTCAAATTTTCTTCTTGGGAAACTGAGGGATTAACAATGGCATCAATTAAGATGAGTAACCCAAGAAGAGGCAGATCAGAGAAGGTGAAAAGAGAAGGGTCTTCAGGCTGTAATAATACAGACCAGAAGAAAAGTCTTATGTTACAGATGTAGCATTTAAGGTGGGAATTGTGGTCCTAGTAGGAACTAGAAATCTTGCCATTCCTTCACTTTGTTGATGGAATTGAGCAGTGTTATGACAGACATGGCATAATAGAAGTTTGTACTAAGGATTTGGATCCATATTGAAAAGGCAAGTGATCCTCAAAGTCACTGATCCTTGTCTGACATTTGCCCATTCTCTAGTGTCCATTAGCAGTGTGTTGGCATTCTCACACTGATACATACAGAGCTCTTTGCCTTTTCAGTCTCATTACACAAACACTGAATCACTGTCTATGCTCTAGAAATAAGAAACCAATGTTTTGGTTTGTGATTTAAAAAATTATTGTGTGTAAAGCAAAGAAAGGTTGGAATACTGAACTAGGAGTTGAAGAGTTTTTTGGCCCTTGTCCTGGTTCCTTAAGTTAGGTAACTTTTCTTTTTACCTTCTTTCTTTCTGTTTTTCTTTAAAATTTGGTTTTCTTGTCTAGAAAATGGTAATGGGGAGTGGTGGTGGCAGTTTTGGCTATGTTGCAGAAATCAAATATAAGTATCAGCTGGGGTGACCCAGGGATGGTGGCTATAAACTCTGTTATGTTGCTATTTATTTAAAGCAGCAAATATCAGTAGCAGCAAATACTATCCAATGGAATTATGAGGTGTGTTGTGCAGAGTGCTCTGTGTTGCCTGGAGAAGAAACCCCTATCCAAGTCAATTCTGAGTAAAATAGGAAAGTGATTGAGAGCAGAGACCCTGGAGCACATTGTCCCAAGTACAAGTCCCATGATCATAGCCAAATTGTGGGAACTCTTTAAACATACTTTCATTATTGATAAAAAGAGAGATAGCAATTCTTCCTTCACAAAGTTGACATGATAAAGCAAATGATCTAAGTATTGAGGATATGGATTTATTCCCTCACACTTGGGTATAAGAAATGTCATATTATTTTTCTAAATAAAAATTAATCTCAGTCTACTAACAGTCATCCTCTAGAATACTGAGGCAGTCATTTTCCTTCTTATTTGTTCTTCTCTGCCTCTGGTCACAGATAAATGTTACCCAAGAGTCTGAGTCTAATTTTGTGGCTGGAAAGAAGGAAAACCTTAACTCCCAAACTCACTGTAGTGTTATTTAGATGCTCAATGTTTAAGTCCACATGATCCATTCAAACATGAGCAGCCCTGCCATTTCTATGTCAGGCTTGGGTCTAGGAGTCTTTGCGATGGCTGGGAGCTTAAGCATTAACAACCCAAGGTACAGCATGCAACATTCCCCTCCTTCATCCTGAGACAGAGCTAATAAATGTATAATACATTTCCTGACAGAGTTAAAACTGGTTTGGGTGTGGATCTTTATAATTTGCAAAAACAAATGAAACCTCCACCCCCTTCACAGGTGTGGGGAATCTCTCCTTTCCTTGAATTCACAGTATTTGACCACTATTACTCCATGCTTCCTCCACTCAATCTTGGGCATTTCTCATATCATTTTACCTCACAGAATATTTACAAACAGTACTGCTATCTCTTTCTGGGTTTGTAATTGAAAATATGTTCATTCCGTTGTTGCCATACTGAGTCCCTGTTCGATTCATGCCAATTGCTTATCATACTGCTTGGAACAGGATAGGTGCTCAGTTAACAAGAGTTGTGATATTCAGCAGTGTGTTTTTCAGCCTCAGTATGTTGGAATTTTTAATAGTTTTTCTCCTGTAATTGACATCTAATCTTACTGCATTGTGATCAGAAAAGATGCTTGGAATGATTTCAATTTTTTTGAATTTACCAAGGCTAGATTTATGGCCCAGGATGTGATCTATCTTGGAGAAGGATCCATGTGCACTTGAGAAAAAGTTGAAATTCATTGTTTTGGGGTGAAATGATCTATAGATATCAATTAGGTCTAACTTGTCTATTGTATCACTTAAAGTTTGTGTATCCTTGTTAATTTTCTGTTTAGTTTATCTATCCACAGATGTGAGTGGGGTATTAAAGTCCCTTGCTATTATTGTGTTATTGTTAATTTCCCATTTCATACTTGTTATCATTTGCCTTACATATTGTGGTGCTCCCATGTTGGGTGCATATATATTAATAGTTATATCTTCTTCTTCAATTGAAAACACAACAACCCAAAACCTATGGGACACTGTAAAAGCAGTGCTAAGGGGAAGATTCATAGCAATACAGGTTTACCTCAAGAAACAAGAAAAAATTCAAATAAATAACCTAACCCTACACCTAAAGCACTAGAAAAGGAAGAAATGAAGAACCCCAGGGTTAGTAGAAGGAAAGAAATCTTAAAAACTAGGGCAGAAATAAATGCAAAAGAAACAAAAGGGACCATAGCAAAAATTAACAAAGCCAAAAGCTGGTTCTTTGAGAAGTTAAATAAAATTGACAAACCATTAGCCAGACTCATCAAGAAACAAAGGAAGAAGAATCAAATCAACAAAATTAGAAATGACAATGGAGAAATCACAACAGACAACATAGAAATACAAAGGATCATAAGAGACTACTATCAGCAACTATATGCAATAAAATGGACAACTTGGAAGAAATGGACAAATTCTTAGAAAAGTACAGCTTTCCAAAACTGAACCAGGAAGAAATAGAAAATCTTAACAGACCCATCACAAACACAGAAATTGAAACTGTGACCATAAATCTTCCAGCAAACAAAAGCCCAGGACCAGACAGCTTCACAGTTGAATTCTTCCAAAAATTTAGAGAAGAGCTAACACCTATCCTACTCAAGCTCTTCCAGAAAATTGCAGATGAAGGTAAACTTCCAAACTCATTCTATGAGGCCACCATCACCCTAACACCAAAACCATACAAAGATGCCATTAAAAAAACAAGAAATCTGCAGGCCAATATCACTGATGAACATAGATGCAAAAATCCTTAACAAAACTCTAGCAAACAGAATCCAACAACATATTAAAAAGATCATACATCATAACAAAGTGGGCTTTATCCCAGGGATGCAAAGATTCTTCAATATTCACAAATCAATCAATATAATACATCACATTAACAAATTGAAAGATAAAAACCATATGATTATTTCAATAGATACAGAGAAAGCCTTTGACAAAATTCAGCATCCATTTATGACAAAAACCCCACCAGAAAGCAGGAATAGAAGGAACATACCTCAACATAATAAAAACTATATATGGCAAATACACAGCAAACATTATCCAAAATGGCAAAAGATTGAAAGCATTTCCCCTAAAGTAAAGAACAAGATAAAGGGGTCCACTCTCACCACTACTATTCAACATAGTTTTGGAAGTTTTGGCCACAGCAATCAGAACAGAAAATAAATAAATAAACAAACAAATAAATAAAAGGAATCCAGATTGGAAAAGAAGAAGTAAAACTCTCACTGTTTGCAGATGACATGATCCTCTGCATAGAAAACCCTAAAGACTCCACCAGAAAATTACTAGAGCTAATCAATGAATATAGTAAAGTTGCAGGATATAAAATTAACACACAGAAATCCCTTGCATTCCTATACGCTAACAATGAAAAAACAGAAAGAGAAATTAAGGAAACAATCTCATTCACCATTGCAACGAAAAGAATAAAATACTTAGGAATATATCTATCTAAAGAAACAAAAGACCTATATATAGAAAACTATAAAACACTGATGAAAGAAATCAAAGAGGACACAAATAGATGGAGAAATATACCATGTTCATGGATCTGAAGAATCAATATAGTGAAAATGAGTATACTACCGAAAGCAATCTATAGATTCAGTGCAATCCCTATCAAGCTACCAACGGTATTTTTCAGAGAACTAGAACAAATAATTTCACAATTTGTATGGAAATACAAAAAACAAAACAAAAAAAAACCGAATAGCCAAAGCAATCTTGAAAAAGAAGAATGGAATTGGAGGAATCAACCTACCTGATTTCAGGCTCTACTACAAAGCTACAGTCATCAAGACAGTATGGTACTGGCACAAAGACAGAAATATAGATCAATGGAACAAAATAGAAAGCCCAGAGATAAATCCACACACCTATGGACACCTTATCTTTGACAAAGGAGGCAAGAATATACAATGGAGAAAAGACAATCTCTTTAACAAGTGGTGCTGGGAAAACTGGTCAACCACTTGTAAAAGAATGAAACTAGGACACTTTCTAACACAATACACGAAATAAACTCAAAATAGATTAAAGATCTAAATGTAAGACCAGAAACTATAAAACCCCTAGAGGAAAATATAGGCAAAACACTCTCCGACATAAATCACAGCAGGATCCTCTATGACCCATCTCCCAGAGTATTGGAAATAAAAGCAAAAATAAACAAATGGGACCTAATTAAACTTAAAAGCTTCTGCACAACAAAGGAAACTATAAGCAAGGAGAAAAGACAGCCTTCAGAATGGGAGAAAATAATAGCAAATGAAGCAACTGACAAATAATTAATCTCAAAAATATACAAGCAACTCCTGCAGCTCAATTCCAGAAAAACAAACGACCCAATCAAAAAATGGGCCAAAGAACTAAACAGACATTTCTCCAAAGAAGACATACAGATGGCTAACAAACACATGAAAATACACTCAACATCACTCATTATCAGAGAAATGCAAATCAAAACCACAATGAGGTACAATTTCACGCCAGTCAGAATGGCTGCGATCCAAAAGTCTACAAGCAATAAATGCTGGAGAGGGTATGGAGAAAAGGGAACCCTCTTACACTGTTGGTGGGAATGCAAACTAGTACAGCCACAATGGAAAACAGTGTGGAGATTCCTTTAAAAACTGGAAATAGAACTGCTATATGATCCAGCAATCCCACTGCTGGGAAACCAGAATTGAAAGAGACACGTGTACCCCAATGTTCATCGCAGCACTGTTTATAATAGCCAGGACATGGAAGCAACCTAGATGTCCATCAGTAGATGAACGGATAAGAAAACTGTGGTACATATACACAATGGAATATTACTCAGCCATTAAAAAGAATACATTTGAATCAGTTCTAAGGAGGTGGATGAAACTGGAGCCTATTACATAGAGTGAAGTAAGCCAGAAAGAAAAACACCAATACAGTATACTAATGCATATATATGGAATTTAGAAAGATAGTAACGATAACCCCATATGTGAGACAGCAAAAGAGACACAGATGTATAGAACAGTCTTTTGGACTCTGTGGGAGAGGGCGAGGGAGGGATGATTTGGGAGAATGGCATTGAAACATGTATATTATCATATGTGAAATGGATCACCAATCCAGGTTTGATGTACGAGATAGGGTGCTTAAGGCTGGTACACTGGGATGACCCAGAGGGATGGGATGGGGAGGAAGGTGGGAAGGGGGTTCAGGGTGGGGAACACATGTACACCCATGGTGGATTCATGTCAATGTACGGCAAAACAACTACAATATTGTAAAGTAATTCGCCTCCAATTAAAATAAATAAATTCATATTTAAAGAAAAAACAAAACAACAACAACAAAAAAAAGCAAGAGTTTTGATAGATGACTGTCTTCCTCAAACTCTACACTCCTACTCTGTGTCTCTGGAGGCAGATGCACTGAATGAGTTATTGGGTTCCATGCTCTGTCTCCTGGGTGGGTTCTGTCAATAGAGGAGACTAGAGAGAAGAAGGGGAGTTAGGCTGAGGGATTTATTTCCCTGGCTCCTCCCCACAGAATTGTAGTGGACTGGCTACCTCGCTGTATGAAAGGGAACAACGCCTAACAGGTAGCCCAGGCTATAGAGCCTTTTCTCTCTGCCCTTGACTCTTCACCGTAGGCATGGTAACAGCTCCTACTCTTCCTAGCCTTACTGCCCCTATCTTTTTATGCATTTCCTCAATATGATCCACACTGTTGGTAAATAGCTCCCACCTTCATTCTTCCTGATAGAATCCTGATTTTTTTGATCTTTAGGTCCTCAAGTGCTTCATGGCTTATTTTCTAAACTTAGAGGAATGTTGAAGCTAATCATGATAATTTCATCCCCATGTTAGCAAAAGACATGAACATGTGATAATATGCCAGTCAATGAAATAGAAGATGAAGTCTTCTGAGATCACCTTGGAAAGTTTTTCTTGACTTTAAAAAGGGATGCCTGATAAAAACGCAGCATTTTTACCTATGAATATTGTTTTGTATGCTATTAATACTTGGTTTCATTGCAGCCATATAGTGATCATGAACAAAATCCAAGAGAACAGCAAAGAAAACTGACATCATTGAGTTGCTGAATTAAGTCCAGAACAGCCTATTGCCAAACACTTGATCTGTGATGCAACTTATTTTTTTATAATTTAAATAACTTCTGTTGGAGTCTTATGTTACTAATAGCCAAAATTCTCAATTGATTAGTCCCTATCAGTGTGCACACTTGTTTACCATTAGTAAAAAGAATCTTGTTGAGAGAAAAATAATTATTCCAAGTGTTCAGTAGCTGCTATTTTTTTGCGTTTCACTTACTGTAAAGGTAAGACCAAATAATAAGAGAAAACAAATCTGTATAAGATAAATATGTCTAGCAATATAAAGTTCTGTATCATCTGGGAATGGCACACTTTTGAAATGAAAGGAGTAGGAAGTGGGAAAATTTAAATTTTAACATATATTGAGAACAAACAGTAAAGTAGCATCTATAAGATTAAAGGAAAATATGCCATTATACTTTCTTAAATTTTCAATTTTACTGTGCAAATTCTATAGCCTGAAAAGGAAAAACTATTTCCTTAGAAGTTAAATAAAGAATGGACAATTTTGAAGACTCAGGTAACCTGCAATAAAAGTCATTCTACCAATGACTAACTTGTAATTTTCCAAGTGCTTGAGAAAATTCCAGGCTCATTTTTATCATGATATAAATATTTGTTTAATATATTTTCTGCATGAAAAGGGAGGTAGAAGCTGAAAGTGATAAGTTTTCATTCTCAGATACAGGCAGAAATAATAAAGTCATACAGTTGGGTTTTCCAGGAAAGATCCTATTTCTAACATGGATTGATTGATTCATTCAGTTCTATGTCAGTGACTCAAGTATTACAGAGTGTAAAGACCATAAGTCATATGGCTCATCCTTTCCATGGTTTATTTCCAGAAACTCTATTGGTTGCCCAGAAAGAAGTATAGTTTTAAATCTCTTACTCTTCCCAAAGTTCTTTATGATTGATTTCCTTCTTTTCCTTCAGTGCATTTTCCTTGAAGAGAGAAAGCTTAGAACAGATACTGAGAGATAGCAAAGTTCTGCTACTGAAAACATTTATGTTTTGGTTGCCTTCTGTTTCCCTCCTCTTCACCCCTTATTTTCACTTTCAGGTGTCAACTCAGGTTCTGTCCTCCCACAAGCCTAGACCAAAGAGGAGAGCAAAGTACGTTGACTCTAAGAAATAGCCACCTTTTCTACTATGACTCTGGTGCAAGATTGTTACTGATACTAAAGCAAAAACAAAGGATTACACATATTATCCAATGTTCCTGTGTAAATCCAAAAAGACATTATTATTGACTGGGTTCTATATCAAGTCAGGAAAGTTATCCACAAATGGACTGAAGATAATAAACTTTTGGGGGCATCAGTATACCATACAACAATCTCACCTTTCCCTACAGCCACGGAGAAATTCATTTACTTCACATAGGTGAACCTTTCTCTTCCCTAGAGACCGTTTTGTTCATCTTAGCTCAATACAAGATCAGATCCATTGTCAGCAGTAACAATTTGTACTATGTTCTTTTCCATTGGGCTCAAACTTAAAGCATCCCTGAGCGGAAAATAAATAGCAATAGCTATATCTCAGTTTTTACATGGGCATGGAGGGAGAGGGGAAGAATGAACTTAGAGAGAGTAAAACCTTTACCTGAAGTCATAAGTCCATCCAATCAATAAAAAGACAAGAAACTGAAGTCTGCCCTCAAAAACAAAACAAAACAAAAAAACCCTAAGTCACTTATTTCCTAACAATTCTGTTTTTTCATTATGTGGTAGGTAGATGATAATCTTTCCCTCCCTATAACTCACGCAAAGAGTGAAGAGCCTTATTTTTGCTAAATTTTGAGATTGGCCTTGCCTGGCTCTCTATTCATGTTAGAGAAAAAGTCAAAGAACATTATTTTTCTATTAAAGCAAAGGTTTATACATTAACTCTGAACTTCAGGACACCACACAGAGCTGAAGATAGAAGTTGGAGTGACAGTGACACAGAAATGAAATGAATTGAAATTGCCAGTGACAATAAAGCAGGAAGCAGTGGTAGGCAGTAAAGTCTTGTCCCTGAAAATCTTACAGCATTGCTGATGGTGGAAGGAACAGTAATTTAAGACAGTTATGGGCCTTAAAAAAAAAAAAAAAAAAAAGCAATAATGGTGAAGTCAGACCCAGTCTGTATGGGGTGGATATTATTTGGTTTAAGACTGTGCAGAATGCATTTATGACTTTGGTTTAAAGAGAGAGAGAGAGAGAGAGAGAGAGAGAGAGAGAGAGAGACTGACCCTGATGCAGTGAAAATTTGAAATGGGATTAGAGGTCTTTGTTCTTGGATTGTTGCTAAGGACAGGGGAGCAACAGTAAAAGAATGTCCTGGCACTAAATAGGCATATGTGTGTGCAATTCCATCCACTCAAAGCTTAGAATCAGCAGACGCTCGCATTTTAGGGCTATATTTGAAAAGCTCTAAAAAGAAATGGCACTCTGAGAGAATATATACATATGTTCCTGGTCTCACTGAGGGAGGTGACCTCTTCCATCTGGGAAAACCTTGCATTATACAGGAATCTGGTTGTAGAATTAAGAACCTGGATAGACCTAGAGGGTTTTATGCTAAGTGAAATAAATTAGAGAAAGACAAATAATGTATGTCTTTTACATACAGAAAGACAAAAATTTGCTTATGTATGGAATCTGAAAAAAAAAAACAAAAATGAGCAAACATAGCAAAACAGAAGCAGTTATGGATACGGAGAATAGACAGGTGGTTGACAGAAGGGAGGGGATGGGTGGAGGTGAAAACAGATGAGTGAGAGTAAGAGGTAACACCTTTAAGTTGCAAAATAAATGCTGCAGGTATGAAATGCACAATGTAGGGAATACAGTCAGTAACTATGGTGACATATCTTATTAGACTTATCATGGTAATCATTTTGAAGTGTATTTGCTGTGCCCTGCTTAGTCATTCAGTCATGTCTGACTCTTTGCGACCCTGTGGAATGCAGCCCACCAGGCTCCTCTGTCAATGGGGATTCTCCAGGCAAGAATATTGAAGTGGGATGCCATGCCCTCCTCCAGGGGATCTTCCCAACCCAGGGATCGAACCCAGGTTTCCTGCACTGCAGACAGATTCTTTACCATCTGAGCCACCAGGGAAGCCCTTGAAGTGTATAAATACATTGAATCACTATGTCGTGTAGCAGGAACTAACATAGTTTTGTAGGTCAGTTATACTTCAAAAACAATCTCACAGGAAGAGATCAGATTTGTAGTTAGAAGAGGGGGAGTGTGGGTGGGAGGGAGAGTTGGATGAAGGAGTCAAAAGGTACAAACTTCCAGTTATAAGATAAATAAGTACTAGAGGTGTAATGTACATGATAAATAAAATTAACCCTGCTGTATGTTACATATGAAAGTTAAGAGAGTAAATCCTAAGTGTTATCAAAAGGAATATTTTTCTATTTCTTTAATTTGATATCTGTATGAGATGATGAATGTTCACTAATCTTATTGTGATAGTCATTTCATGATGTATGTGAGTCAAATCATTATGCTGCACACCTTTAACTTGCACATTATTGTGTGCTAAGTCACTTCAGTCATGTCTGACTCCTTTGGGACCCTGTGGACTCTAGCCCACCAGGTTCCTCTGTCCATGGGATTCTCCAGATAAGAATACTGGAATGGGTTGCCATGCCCTTCTCCAGGGGATCTTCCTAACCTAGAGATTGAACCCAGGTCTCCCACATTGCAGGCAGATTCTTTACTGTCTGAGCCACAAGGAAAGCCTTGCAGCTCAGATGGTACAATAGTATATATCAATTATATCTCAATAAACCTGAAAGAAAAAAAATTAAGATATCAAGACATCATGCGCATCCAGGTCTTGCCTCTGTCCCTTACTGTCTGTGTTATTCTGGGCATGTTATATTCTTTCTCTGATTTTTAATTTGCCATTTATGATATGGGATTATAATTATATTTAGTTTATAAGATTAGGGGGCTTGAATGAAATAATTTTAAGATGTTTTGTCAATATCAAGCACTATATAAATGCCTCAAATTGTACTTACTATGTTGAAGTTAATAAAGGGAACATAGTTTTCCCCCTTCTAAATATACATGGATAGTCTCACAGGCATTTTATATCAGCTGCTATCAGGGTCAGAGAAGGCAATGGCAACCCACTCCAGTACTCTTGCCTGGAAAATCCCATGGGCAGAGGAGCCTGGTAGGCTGCAGTCCATGGGGTCACTAAGAGTCGGACACGACTGAGCGACTTCACTTTCACTTTTCACTTTTCACTTTCATGCATTGGAGAAGGAAATGGCAACCCACTCCAGTGTTCTTGCCTGGAGAATCCCAGGGACGGGGGAGCCTGATGGGTTGCCGTCTATGGGGTCACACAGGATTGGACACAACTGAAGCGACTTAGCAGCAGCAGCAGCAGCCAACAGGGTCTTGGACAAAATTGCAAAGGAGGCAAAATTTGCATCTTCCTAGTTTCCATGTGAAAACCTTATCCACTTGATTCTTCTTTCCTGTGTTATCCAGAGAACCAGATCAGAACAGAGGTGAAATGAGAGGATGGGGAAGTGAATGGGGCAAAGATTATGGCATGTATGCTCAAGGTCTTGGGTGTATAGAATTGCAAGAACTATTGTATAGTTTGAGACATGAAAAAATAATTTTGGTCTAACTTCAGCTCAGCCCAGCTTAACTGGAGTTACTATATCACGCATTTATTGTGAAGTGAGCATATTTTAACATGTTTGTATTATGTCCATTATATGCCTAGAATCTTAGAAGATCTTAAAAGGGTCTGGTGAGGATGGTAAAGAAAGACTTATTCAGTACAGTTTAACCAGCATTTGGGAGCTAAGTTAGCAAAGAGAACAGACACAAATGTTCAGCTAGAACAAGATGTGTGTGTGTGTGTGTGTGTGTGTGTGTGTGTGTGTGTGTGTGTGTGTGATGAGGGATGAAGTTAGCAAGCATGACTCAGCAGTAGCTGGAGGACATTTTCAAAATTCACATATTTCTGTCTTTTTGCAGAACATATAGTGAAATGTGGGACATAACATTCCAGGATATGACAGTTTCTGCTTCTCGGTGTATTCCCAGCTTCAGCAAAGGTCCTAGCTAGGTTCCTCTGTCCATGGAATTCTCCAGGCAAGAATACTGGAGCGGGTTGCAGTTTCCTTCTCCAATGGATCTTCTTGACCCAGGGATCGAATCTGGATCTCCTGCATTGCAGGCAGATTCTTTACCATCTGAGCCACAAAGGAAGCTCCAGCCTATATTAGGCACTCAATAAATAGCAAATAAATGAAAGAGTTATTTAAGTCAGAGAGTACCCACTGATGCCAGATGAAGACAAGGGGAGAATAGTGTTGGAGTGTCTTGAATCAGGTATTAGACAGTGACTGGACTGAAAGTTACCCTGACTTAGGTGATGTAGCAGAAGAAATTAAATTTCCACAAGGGATGCTAAATAATAATAATATCATCAGTAATGAAATGAGTTTACTGTCTTCCAAGTGTTATAGAACGTGGATGTTCATTATCACATTAGCGTTCCACTGTAGCCACTATCTCCATTGCTCTTTTATGGACAGAGACAGAGAAGTTACTTTTTTTTTTTTTTTTTACCTAATCCCAGTATTTGGCCAGATTGAGACTGAAACTCAAGGTGTTCAAGCTTCAGAACCTAGAACTCTTAATGACTACACTGTAGGAATCCTCAAGGGACCCAGCAAGAGGAAAACAGCCCCAATATGAAGGAGCTCAGGTGGAGTCCTGATAATTAAGGCAGGAAATTGATCTGAAGAGATGATAACAGAAACCAGTTTCCTTGAATAAAAGGCTAAGGTGGAGGTTAAGGTATGGGAGAAAGAAAGGAGCCTGGTTTCTTGACCTGGGACATGGGACCTAGGTTGGGCTAGAGCAGGACTGGGATTGTTTCAAAGCTCAGACTGGAGGTCCTAGCTTGGAGAATAGAGTCACCAGCTAGAGAGAGAAAGGAGCACTGGATCCCACAGTCCATGGAATGTAGCCTGCCAGGCTTCTTTGTCAATGGAATTTTCCAGGCAAGAATACTGGAGTGGGTTGCCATGTCCTCTTCCAGGAGATCTTCCCCACCCAAGGACTGAACTCACGCCTTTTATGTCTCCTGCATTGGCAGGTGGGTTCTTTACCAGTAGCACCAGTTACAGGCAGTCAGAGAGAGGGAAAAACTAGAGTAGATTTCTCAAGAGCCGAAAAAGACAGAAGTATACTGTTTTCAAAATGCTTGGAGAACTTGCTAGTGGCCTAAAATTGAATTATCAGTTGAACTATTATTAAAAAAATAATCAGGATGTTTTCAGACGAACAAAAATGAGTTTATCACCAACAGAGTTGGTATACTGCACCAAAGACATTTCTAAAAGACTCCAAGAAGATGGAAATAGACCCCAGAATGAAGGTTTTTTTAAACCAAAGATTAAGAAATTTAAAGCCTGCCATCTAAACACAGCCTGTAGCCTGATTTTATAAGTTCTGAGAGCTAAGAATTTTTTTTGAAAACAGTTCAAAAAATAATTTTATATATTTATTCATCTACACTCAGCTGTGCTGAGTCTTTGTTAGTGCTCAGGCTTCTTTCTGGTCGTATTGAGTAGGGACTACTTTCTAGTCGTGGCTCTCGGCCTCTCACTGCAGCGGCTTCTCCTGTGCAGCACTGGCTCCAGGGTGCTTGGGCTTCAGTAGTCGCGGCACGTGGGCCCGGCTGGTTCTGCTCCTGGGCCCTAGAGCATGGGCTCAGTATCCTGGTGAGCATGAGCGCAGGTTGCTCATGGCTTGTGGGCTCTTCCTGAATCAGGGACTGGACCCGTGTCTTCTGCATTGGCGGATGGATTCTTTACCACTGAGCAGTCAAGCAAGCCCCATTTTTTTTTTTTAAATAGATTTATAACAGTTTTAGATTTACAGAAAAATTGAGCAGAGAGTACACAGGTCCCATGTACACTACTCTTCCCCACTTTCATTCCAGTTTCCTTTACTACTAACATCTTGCAATAGTAGGTTACATATGTCAAGACTGATAAATAAATATTGATGTATTATGTATGCATACATACATATAAACATAAGTACACACACACATATTAGTAGGTGCACACCTTCGCAGTACACGCACGCCCACATTACTGATTGTTATGTCTTCTTCGAAAATAGATCCCTGTTTATTCCTGGTATGGTAGTTTCCTTTGAGGACAGGGTTTTGTTATTCAGAACAGAAGGCTCCAAGTATACTTCAACATTGCTACTTTTCTCTTCTTCCTTTCCAGAACAAGAGGGAATTTCTCCTCAGATATGAGCTCTTGGAACTGGAACTCATGAAAGTACAGGGAACTCCCTATGATGGGCCCTTTAGGAGTTTTAAGCCTCAAGCTAGTCCACACTCAGCCTTCAGCAACTGATCGATTGTTCCTACCAATTACTGGCTCCAGCTCCTGGTAAGTTTTGCATGCGTGCTTGTTAATTCACTTTAGTCATGCCTGAATCTTTGCGACCCTGTGGCCTGTAACCCTCCATGCTCCTCTGTCCATGGGATTTTCCAGGCAAGAATAATGGAGTGGGTTGCCGTATGCTATTCCAGGGAATCTTCCCCACCCAGGGATTGAATCTGCATCTCTTATATTTCCTGTATTGGCAGGCATATTTTTTACCACTATCACCACCTGGGAAGCCCACAAGCAGTGTAGTATAAAGCCACTAATATTATACATGAGGACTAGTTACAAAAGATAGTTTTATCTTACCTAAATGCTTACAATTTTCTCACCATTGGTGGAGGAAAATAGTATGTAAAAATTCCTGATGGATTCAAAAGCAAACAGGAAAGGTAAAAAATAAAATGAAGCAAAGAAAAAGCAGAATAAATACAAAGTAGAAGAACTAATTCAAAATATACTAGTGATCACAATAAATGTCAGTAGAGTAAACGTGCAAGTCAAAATAAGAATGTTTTCAAATTAGGATAAATAACAAAATCTCTCTATATATATACTTCTTGCCAAACACAACCTTAAACATTTTAGACATATAATAATGAAAAGTTAAAGGATAAATATTAGGCAAATACTGAACAAAGTAATCTGGCATATCTTTGTAAATATATCCACCTCTCTATATATATTAGACAAAATTGACTTCAAAGTAAAAATATGTTTGGGAGATAAAGAATATTAATGTTTAATAATAGGTAAGATTCTTGCAGAAAGATAAATCTAAATTTATAAGCACCCAATTCTATAATCTTTATATATATTTTAATGCATATATAGCAAAACTGACAGAATTTTAAAGAGAAATTCATCCATGAACATTGATAATAGGAAATTTTAAACTCATTTATAATGCTTGATAGAGACAGCAGACAGAACCATTGAGGATTTTAACAACATAATTAGCAAGTCTGGCATAATGAGAATATCTACAACTCTGTAATAGGGAGGAACAAGTCTGACTCCATATTAAATTTGTTTCTTTTACCTTAACTTTTGTATTCTATTGCTTTGCTACAAATTAATCACTAAAGGGATGTTGCTTATAACAAAGTATACACACAAGCCCATCTCTAGGAACCCTGCCTCCCATGCCTGAACTAAAATACCTCTGTTCAGCTCACAGGAAACATCCTGACCAGGCCCACCTATGAATGGCTATAGGAAAGAATCAATTACATATCTCTTCCAGTGTCTGGGCAAAACCAGGAAATGTTTGCAATGACTTATTGCCTTTTTTACTTTACATCCTCATCTCCCCGCTCTTTGTTCTATGAAAGAAACTAGCATACAAACTTCAGGAAGATAGTTCTTTGGGACACCAATCTACCATCTTCTTGATTTGCTGGGTTTCTGATTAAGGTTGTTATTTCTTGACCCAACAACTCATCTCTCCATTTATTGACCTGTTATTTGGCGAGCAGTCCAAGCTTGGACTGAGTATCCAACAATTAGAGAGTGTACATTCTTCACAAATATGCACAGAACATATATAAGAAATTTCTGCATTCTTCATAATTAAGCAGGTTCTTGCAAAAAAAAAAAAAAGAAAATACAAAGAATTGTTGTCAAACAGGTGATCTTTTCTGTATGAAATGTATTTACTTTAGAAATTGTTAAAATGCTAATTTGAATGGAGGTTCATGACATTGTACAGGAGACAGGAATCAAGACCATCCCCAAGAAAAAGAAATGTGGAAAAGCAAAATCGCTGTCTGAGGAGGCATTACAAATAGCTGTGAAAAGAAGGGAAGTGAAAAGCAAAGGAGAAAAGGAAAGATATACCCATTTGGTGCAGAGTTCCAAAGAATAGCAAGGAGAGAAAATGAAGCCTTCCTCAGCAATCAATGCAAAGAAATAGAGGAAAACAATAGAATGGGAAAGACTAGGGTTCTCATCAAGAAAATTAGAGATACCAAGGGAACATTTCATGTAAAGGTAGGCTCAATAAAGGGCAGAGATGATAGGGACCTAACTGAAGCAGAAGATATTCAGAAGAGGTGGCAAGAATACACAGAAGAACTGTACAAAAAAGATCTTAATGACCTTTTTATCTTCACAAAAAGGATAATCACGATGGTGTGATCACTCACCTAGAGCCAGATATCCTAGAATGTGAAGTCAAGTGGGCCTTAGGAAGCATCACTGCAAACAAAGCTAGTGGAGGTGATGGAATGCCAGTTGAGCTATTTCAAATCCTGAAAGATAATGCTGTGAAAGTGCTGCACTCAATATGCCAGCAAATTTGGAAAACTCAGCAGTGGCCACAGGACTGGAAAAGGTCAGTTTTCATTCCAATCCCAAGTAAAGGCAATGCCAAAGAATGGTCAAACTACCTCACAATTGTACTCATCTCACACACTACTAAAGTAATGCTCAAAATTCTCCAAGCCAGGCTTCAGCAATACGTGAACTGTGAACTTCCAGATGTTCAAGCTGGATTCAGAAAAGGCAGAGGAACCAGAGATCAAATTGCCAACATCCACTGGATCATGGAAAAAGCAAGAGAGTTCCAGAAAAACATCTATTTCTGCTTTATTGACTATGCCAAAGCCTTTGACTGTGTGGATCATAATAAACTGTGGAAAATTCTGAAACAGATGGGCATACCAGACCACCTAACCTGCCTCTTGAGAAACCTATATGCAGGTCAGGAAGCAACAGTTAGAACTGGACATGGAACAACAGACTGGTTTCAAATAGGAAAAGGGGTACATCAAGGCTGTATACTGTTACCCTGCTTATTTAACTTACATGCAGAATACATCATGAGAAACACTGGGCTGGAAGAAACACAAGCTGGAATCAAGATTGCCGGGAGAAATATCAGTAACCTCAGATATGCAGATGACACCACCCTTATGGCAGAAGGTGAAGATGAACTAAAGAGCCTCTTGTTGAAAATGAAAGTGAGAGTGAAAACGTTGGCCTAAAACTCAACATTCAGAAAATGAAGATCATGGCATCTGGTCCCATCACTTCATGGCAAATAGATGGGGAAAGAGTGACTGACTATTTTTCTGGGCTCCAAAATCACTGCAGACGATGACTGCAGCCATGAAAGTAAAAGATGCTTACTCCTTGGAAGGAAAGTTGTGACCAACCTAGACAGCATATTAAAAAGCAGAGACATTACTTTGTCAACAAAGGTCCATCTAGTCAAGGCTATGGTTTTTCCAGTTGTCATGTATGGATGTGAAAGTTGGAGTATAAAGAAAGCCTTGCGCTGAAGAATTGGTGCTTTTGAACTGTGGTGTTGGAGAAGACTCTTGAGAATCCCTTGGACTGCAAAGTGACCTAACCAGTCCATCCTAAAGATCAGTCCTGGGTGTTCATTGGTAGGACTGATGTTGAAGCTGAAACTCCAATACTTTGACCACCTGATGTGAAAAGTTGACTCATTTGAAAAGACCCTGATGCTGGGAAAGATTGAGGACAGGAGGAGAAGGGATGACAGAGGCTGAGATGGTTGGATGGCATCACCGACTCAATGGACATGGATTTGGGTAGACTCCAGCAGTTGGTGATGGACAGGGAGGCCTGGCATGCTGTGGTTCATGGGGTCGCAAAGAGTTGGACACAACTGAGTGACTGAACTGAACTGAACTTGGAAATTATAATAAAAGACCCTTTAAAATAATGTTTGTTTCTAAACAGGAATAATGATGAACATTAGAAAATATCTAGGATTGAAAATTGATGAAATATCCATTACTTAAAATAATTTTAACATTCTTATTTGTTGTTGTTGTTCAGTGGTAAGTTGTGTCCAACTCTTTGTGACCCCATGAACTGAAGCACACCAGGCTTCCCTGTCCTGCACCATCTCTTGGAATTTGCTCAGACTCATGTCCATTGAATCAGCAATGCCATTCAACCATCTCATCCTCTGCTGCTCCTTTCTCCTCCTGCCTTTTACACTCTTATTACTTATAAAGTTTGAAAAGTGATGACCTAAGTATTCAACTCAAAGCAGTTAGAAAAAGAACAGCACAATAAAATGAAAGGAAGTTGGAAGAATGAAATAATAAGAGGATAAATTAATTGAATATAAAAAAATAAAATAGAGAGGATCCAGAGCCAAACACTCATTTTTTGAAAAATCTAATAAAATAGACACCTTCTGGCAAGACTGAGCAAGAAAGAAAGAGAGAGAATCCATCCAAGAAGCACATGAATAGAGAAAAAGTCCTAACCATGTAAATAGAAAGAAAATATATTTTTAAAAAGATCTTATGTTATTAAGTTTGAAAACTTGAGATAAACTGTTCAGTTTTCTAGAGAAATGTAACTAGCCAATAGTGATTCAAAAGAATTAAAATCCTGACTAATCCTCAGTGATAAAAAAAAAGAATCAATAATTAATATCTAAGCCTCACCCTCTCCACTGCTACCAAAACTGGATATCTGAGCCAGTGAAATAAAAAATTCCAATCAAAATCTTGTTTTGCTTTTTTTTAACCTACATGGAACTTGACAGGATGATTATAAAGCATGTATATGGAAATCTCAAAGATGAAAATATCCACAATAATTTGGAAGAAGCACAATACAAGGAGATCTCCTTCCATATAAAAATACTTAATATAAGCTATAAAACTATGAACAATAATGGCAGTATGCATTGTTCTGGGAAAGATAAATACACCAATGGAATTGAACAGAGACTTGAAATAGATCAGTGTTTGAATGGAAAGCTTATATATGGCAGAGGAACCAATGCCTACCAGTGGAGGATAGGCTATTGATTAAATAATATTCAGACATTTTATTATTAATATAGCAAAAGGAAAAGGTCTCTAACAAAAGACCATTATTAATTTTGTGTGGATTAAAAATCAAAATATGATGATAGCAACAGATTAAAATGTATGGAGGAACTGTAAGACACTATCTTTATAATTTCAAAAGAGGAAGTTGGGAGGGCTATAGTAAACAAAGAGTCTTTGATTTTTAGTGGCTGAGTCCTTTCCAGGAAATAAGAGAAGTCTAATTTTTGTATCTGGCTAGGATCCTAAGTCAAGAGATCACTTTTCTGGTCTCCCAACTCTATTTAATTGAAGTTTCTGTTTATTAGTTTTTTTATATATGATTTCTGACCTTGTTTAAACTATGCTAGGCTAAGGACACACAGAACAACTGTACAAAAAAGATCTTCATGACCCAGACAATCACGATGGTTTGATCACTCACCTAGAGCCAGATATCCTGGAATGTGAAGTCAAGTGGGCCTTAGAAAGCATTGCTATGAACAAAGCTAGTGGAGGTGATGGAATGCCAGTTGAGCTATTTCAAATCTTGAAAGATGATGCTGTGAAAGTGCTGCCCTCAATATGCCAGCAAATTTGGAAAACTCAGCAGTGGCCACAGGACTGGAAAAGGTGAGTTTTCATTCCAATCCCAAGGAAAGGCAATGCCAAAGAATGCTCAAACCACCACACAATTGCACTCATCTCACAAGCTTGTAAAGTAATGCTCAAAATTCTCCAAGCCAGGCTTCAGCAATACGTGAACTGTGAACTTCCAGATGTTCAAGCTGGATTTAGAAAAGGCAGAGGAACCAGAGACCAAATTGCCAACATCCGCTGGATCATGGAAAAAGCAAGAAAGTTCCAGAAAAACATCTATTTCTGCTTTATTGACTATGCCAAAGCCTTTGACTGTGTGGATCATAATAAGCTGTGAAAAATTCTGAAAGAGATGGGAATACCAGACCACCTAACCTGCCTCTTGAGAAACCTATACGCGGGTCAGGAAGAAACATAAGCTGGAATCAAGATTGCCGGGAGAAATATCAATAACTTCAGATATGCAGATGACACCACCCTTATGGCAGAAAGTGAAGAGGAACTAAAAAACTTCTTGATGAAAGTGAAAAAGGATAATGAAAAAGTTGGCTTAAAGCTCAACATTCAGAAAATGAAGATCATGGCATCTGGTCCCATCACTTCATGGCAAATAGATGGGGAAACAGTGGAAACAGTGTCAGACTTTCTTTTTGGGGGTTCCAAAATCAGTGGAGATGATGATTGCAGCCATGAAATTAAAAACACTTACTCCTTGGAAGGAAAGTTATGACCAACCTAGATAGCATATTAAAAAGCAGAGACATTTCTTTGCCAACAAAGGTCCATCTAGTCAAGGCTATGGTTTTTCCTGTGGTCATGTATGGATGTGAGAGTTGGACTGTGAAGAAAGCTGAGCACTGAAGAATTGATGCTTTTGAAGTGTGGTGTTGAAGAAGACTCTTGAGAGTCCCTTGGACTGCAAGGACATCCAACCAGTCCATTGTAAAGGAGATCAATCCTGGGTGTTCATTGGAAGGACTGATGCTAAGCTGAAACTCCAATACTTTGGCCACCTCATGCAAACAGTTGACTCATTGGAAAAGACTCTGACGCCGGTAGGGATTGGGGGCAAAAGAAGAAAGGGACGACAGAGGATGAGATGGCTCAGTGGCATCACTGACTTAATGGACATGAGCTTGAGTGAACTCTGGGAGTTGGTGATGGACAGGGCGGCATGGCGTGCTGCGATTCATTGGGTCACAAACAGTCGGAGAAGACTGAGCGACTGAACTGAACTGAAGCTAAGATATGATTTTTCTTATACTAGGTGTATTAAATGCATTTCAATATTAAATGCATTTTGATATTGTCAATGTATGATGCATGAGATATAATCCCATTACAAAATAAGGAATATTTGTTAATCTTGTCACAGGGATTGAAATAGTGTTGTTTAGTTAGTAAGTTATGTTTGACTCTTTTGCGACCCCAATCACTAAAGCTCACTGATTACCCAGACAAGAATACTGGAGTTGGTTGCCATTTCCTTCTCCAGAAGAGCTTCCTGACCCAGGGATTGAACATACATATCCGACATTGTCAAGCAGGTTCTTTGTCATCTAGCCACCAGGGAAACCAATACATGTTCAGGCCAGTGAAAGGAAACTGATGTATAACAGCTACTGTAAGAGGATTGTCACTTCCCTGAGGATGAAGAACTGCTGCAAACATTCTGCTGAAACTGTCAGAAGAACCTCGAACTCCCAGAGGGCTACCAGGGCAGAGCAGGGATACGGCCACCAGAGGGCCAGAGTAGAGAGGAGACGAGAAAGAAGATCCTTGGAGAGTTCATCTGAGGTGTGAGAGCGAGACTTATTCTGACTTTTCAGTTACTTAAGTCAGTAATCCTCTTTGTTGTTTAAATAATTCTGAGTTTAGAGGCTTTTATTTTATTTTCACCTGTTACTGAAACATTTCTACCACAAATACTGCATAGATATTTTGACCTGAGAGTCTGAAGAGGGAAAGATATCGTGACTATTATTCAAAGGTTCTTTGATTTCAAGGAACAGAAAGATACAATTGCAGAATGAGAATTAGCAGACAGATCTGTAGAAATGGAACCAAACTACTAGGAAAAAAACAAGACCTTTTCACCTTACTCCGTAGGACCTCCAGTTTCTGTCGTCTCTGTTTCTTGCTTGCACATAAACTCATCTCCTGTCTCTTGACAGGTCTATTTCATCTCTGGTACTTAAATTCAATAGATTTAGTTGTATACTGTGATCTATCTTTCTCCAAACCCTCCTCTACAAACAGTTTCTTCTCCAGTGTTCTCTTTCTTGTTGTTGAATCAACTATCCATCTTGTTTACTAATCAGAAAACATAAAATCATTTTTCTCACCTTCCCCTTATCTTTAAGTAACTGACATTCAATACATTATGAAGCTGCCTCCAAAATAATTGTCAAATTAATTTGTTTCTATGTCATTACTAGCAGTACTTCAGTCCAGCACTTATCATCTGGAGTCTTATCTGTTTCAATTGCTTCCTTTCCATTCTAATCTCCTCTCTTTGTACTCTCCAATCCATTTTCCACATTGTTGTGGTTCTTCAGTCGCTCAGTCATATCCAACTCTGCAATTCCACAGACTGCAACATGCCAGGCTTCCCTGTCCTTTACTATCTCCTGGAGTTTGCTCAGACTCATGTCCATTGAGTTGATGATGCCCTCCAAACATTTCATCTTCTGTTGTCCCTTCTCCTGCCCTCAGTCTTTCCCAACATCAGGGTCTTTTCCTGTGAGTCAGGTCTTCTCATCAGATTGCCAAAATATAGGAGCTTCAGCTTCAGCATCAGTCTTTCCAATGAATATTCAGGATTAACTTCATTTAGGATTGATTGGTCTGATCTCTTTGCAGTCCAAGGGACTCTCAAGAGTCTTCTCCAGCGCCACAGCTCAAAGCATCAATTCTTCAGTCCTCAGCCTTTATGGTCCAACTCTCACATCCGTACATGGCTACTGGAAAAACCATGGTTTGACTATAGAGACCTTTGTTGACAAAGCGATGTCTCTGCTTTTTAATATGCTGTCTAGGTTTGTCATAGCTTTTCTTCCAAGGAGCAAGCATCTTTTAATTTTGTGGATGCAGTCCAGTGATTTTTGGAGCCCAAGAAAACAAAGTGTGTCACTGTTTCCATTTTCTCCCATCTATTTGCCATGAAGAGATGGATCAAGATACTATGATCTTAGTTTGAATTTTAAGCCAGCTTTCTCACTTTCCTTTCTCCTTCATATAGAGGCTCTTTGGTTCCTCTTCACTTTCTGACATTAGGGTGGTAGCATCTGCATCTGCATATCTGAAGTTCTTGATATTTCTCCTGTCAATCTTGATTCCAGTTTGAGCTTCATCCAGCTCAGCATTTTCCATGATGTACCCTGCACAGAAGTTAAATAAGCAGGGTGATAATATACAGCCTTGATGTACTTCTTGCCCAGTTCTGACCCATTCTGTTGTTCAAATTTCCACTTTGTTGTGATCCACACAAAGTCTTTAGTGTAGTCAGTGAAGCAGAAGTAGATGTTTTTCAGGAATTCCCTGGCTTTTTCCATGATCCAGAGGAAGCTGGCAATTAGATCTTTGGTTCCTCTGCCTTTTCTAAATCCAACTTGTCATTTGGAAGTTTTTGGTTCATGTACTATTGAAGCCTAGCTTGAAGGATTTTTAGTACTGCTTTGCTAGCTTGTGAAATGAGTGCAACTGTGCAGTAGTTCAAACATTCTTTGGCATTGCCCTTCATTAGGACTGGGGTGAAAACTGAACTTTTCCAGTCCTGTGGCCACTGCTGAGTTTCCCAAGTTTGCTGGCATATTGAGTGCAGCACTTTCACAGCATCATCTTTTAGAATTTGAAATAGCTCAACTGGAATTCCATCACCTCCACTAGTAGTTTTGTTTGAGTAATGCTTCCTAAAGCCCACTTAGCTTCACACTCCAGCAAGTCTGGCTCTAGGTGAGTGACATGGTTATCTATCATGGTTATCTGGGTCATTAAGATCTTTTTTGTATAGTTCTTCTGTGTATTCTTGCAACCTTTTGCTTGTTAGGTCCTTGCTACTTCTGTCCATTATTGTGCCCATCTTTGCATAAAATATTTCCTTGGTATCTCTACTTCTCTTGAAGAGATCTCTAGTCTTTCCCATTCTATTGTTTTCTTCTATTTCTTTGCATTGTTCACTTAAGAAGGCTTTCTTATCTCTCCTTGCCATTCTTTGGAACACTGCATTCAGTTGGGTTTATCTTTCCCTTTCTCCTTTACCTTTAGCTTCTCTTCTTTTCTTACCTATTTGTAAGGCCTCCTCAGACAACCATTTCACCTTGCATTTCTTTTTCTTGCTACAATTGCTATAGTGAGTTGGCTTTTAAAGACCCATCCCTGTTTTCTGGATGAGATATGCCAGCAGTCTCATTCAAAATTATAAACATTGACTCTTGAAACCATCAGTGTTCTGCAATGCTCAGTTCAGTTCAGTTCAGTCACTCAGTCATGTCTGACTCTTTGCGACCCCATGAATTGCAGCACACCAGGCCTCCTCGTCCGTCACCAACTCCCAGAGTTCACTCAAACTCACGTCCATTGAGTCTGTGATGCCATCCAGCCATCTCATCCTCTGTCGTCCCCTTCTCCTCCTGCCCCCAATCCCTCCCAGCATCAGAGTCTTTTCCAACGAGTCAACTCTTCGCATGAGGTGGCCAGAGTACTGGAGTTTCAGCTGTAGCATCATTCCTTCTAAAGAACACCCAGGACCGATCTCCTTTAGAATGGACTGGTTGGATCTCCTTGCAGTCCAAGGGACTCTCAAGAGTCTTCTCCAACACCACAGTTCAAAAACATCAATTCTTCAGTGCTCAGCTTTCTTCATAGTCCAACTCTCACATTCATACACGACTACTGGAAAACGATAGCCTTGACTAGACAGACCTTTGTTGGCAAAGTAATGTCTCTGCTTTTGAATATGCTATCTAGGTTGGTCATAACTTTTCTTCCAAGGATTAAGTGTCTTTTAATTTCATGGCTGCAATCACCATCTGCAGTGATTTTGGAGCCCAAAAAATAAAGTCTGACACTGTTTCCACTGTTTCCCCATCTATTTGCCGTAAAGTGATGGGACCAGATGCCATGATCTTCATTTTCTGAATGTTGAGCTTTAAGCCAACTTTTTCACTCTCCACTTTCACTTTCATCAAGAGGCTTTTTAGTTCCTCTTCACTTTCTGCCATAAGGGTGGTGTCATCTGCATATCTGAAGTTATTGATATTTCTCCCGGCAATCTTGATTCCAGACTGCAGAATAGAATCTGCAGTGCTATTGGACCACATCTGGTCCAGCATGCTTGATAGAAGATGGTCACCACTGCTGTTTCGGAATTCATGACTTTTTCCTCCAGCAGTTCAGCTTGCTGCTTCATGTGCCACATCAAAGGAACATTATTATCTTTTTGTCCAGTCACCAACAGGGTGAAGAAGAAAGACAGGGAACCTGTAGGCCCTCTCTAGAATTTGCTTTTGAGTATCCCGCATTAAAAGAGCATGTCCATTGTACACTAGGTTTTGTAATTAAATACAAATACAGCATTAGCATTCATGTCTTTAAACATCTGCTTTAGCTCAGTAAGAGTGAAATACTGACAAAGATCATTCATTCCAATAAATTTGATCAAAGACTTGAAAGTCTCCTATCAGCCAATCTCCTTTCTGTAAAACAGTCTTGATGTAGGGGTGGTCCTGAATGCTGTTCCTTCCTGTCTAACACGGTGCTCTTTCTTCCTGTGTTAAAAAAAAAAAAAAAAGCTCAGTATTGTAAAGAAGAGCCAAACAGTGACCCTTTTACATCAGGGAAAATGCTGTCCAGATGTCCAGCATTTATCTTTTTGAGTAGCCTGTCAGAACTACAGGCACTGACAAATTAAAATGACACCCCCATCCAGAAGACAATCAAAATGAAGGTATTGCAAATTCTGCCTCTCTCTCATAAAACCATTCAATGGGCTGGGCAAAACTTCTGCCAAAACCTGTAGGTCACTGCATATCCACTTTATTAATTTTTAATGCTGTAATTTTTCTCCATCTGTTTTTGCCAAATGAAGTTTATTTTCTGGCACACACAGGATGTCACAGGTACAACACCCTGTTCCCAGAGAAGTTCCATAACTCTTACTGCATACAGTCATTTCTATCACAAGTCTATTTTCAGCATCAGTTCAGGGGTCTTTGGTTTTTTATATTCAGAACTGATTCAAATGAAATCTTTAATTCTCTAGCCTGTGGTTTTTGTTAGAGTCCTTTAATAGCTCTGTTCACAAACATACAGGGAAGCATCAACAAATACTTCAAAAAAAAGAGGCAAACACACCCTGAGGAATTTGCCATGCAATATGGTGATCTTGAAAAAGAACACCTTCCCTGGTGGCTCAGATTGTAAAGCGTCTGCCTACAATGCGGGAGACCCAGGTTCAATCCCTGGGTCCGGATGATCCCCTGGAGAAGGAAATGGCAACCCACTCCAGTACTCTTGCCTGGGAAATTCCATAGACAGAGGAGCCTGGTAGGCTACAGTCCATAGGGTTACAAAGAATTGGACATGACTGAGCAACTGCACTTTCTTTCTTTCTAGCCAGGGTGTGGCCCACCTGTTTCTTGTTGGTGGAAATGGTGACAGCTGCCTCCAGCTAGTCTGTGGTGGCCCAGATCGACTGGTTAGAAGGGAACCCCAGCAGCCGGCACCAAGCAGCCTTAGGAGTCCAGGGGCCCTGCAGCTGAGAGGGTCCTCACTTCCCTGGTGATTTTCCCAGGGCAGGACCCAGGACAAGATGCTCCCTCCAGCCAAAAATCCACCTTTGGATTCTGACCTTGACAGCTCAAGCCAACACAGGACGCCCCTACCGAGGTTGACTTCCCTGGTGGCTAAGGCAGTAAAGCATCTGCCTACAATGCAGGAGACCAGGGTTCAGTCCCTGGGTTGGAAAGATCTCCTGGAGAAGGAAATGGCAACCCACTCCAGTATTCTTGCCTGGAAAATCCCATGGATGGAGAGCCTGGTAGACTACAGTACATGGGTCACAAAGAGTTGGACACGACTGAGCGACTTCACTTGTGGTGATCTTGAGTATTGTTGCTGTTGTTGTTCAGTTGCTAAGTTGTGTCTGACTCTTTGCTATCTCATGGACTGTAGCTCACCAGGTTCCCCTGTCCCACTATCTCTTGAAGTCCGCCCAAATCCATGTCCATTGAGTTGGTAGTGCTATATAACCATCTAATCTGCCGCCATCCCCTTCTCCTTTTGCCTTCAGTCTTTCCCAGGGTCTTTCCAGTGAGTCAGCTCTTGGCATCAGGTGGTCCAAGTACTGGAGCTTCAGCTTCAGCATCAGTCCTTCCAGTGAACGTTCAGGGTTGATTTCCTTTAGGATTGGCTTACTTGATCTTCTTCTTGTCCAAGGGACTCTGGCATCCTCTCGAGCACTACAATTGGAAAGCATCAATTCTTCAGCGCTTAGCCTTCCGTATGGTCCAACTGTCACATTGATACATGGCTACTGGAAAACCATAGCTTTGACAACACAGATCTTTGTTGGCAAAGTGATGTCTCTACTTTTTAATATACTGTCTAGGTTTGTCATAGCTTTCCTTCCAAGGGGACTGCAGTGGTTCACCATCTGCAGTGATTTTGGAGCCCAAGATCTCGAGTATAAGGTAGTATAAAATCTGTGATGCACACTAAGCCAGCACCTGTGAACAGCTTAGTAACTTCTGCAACTCATCAAAATTCTCATCTCTGTTCAAGACTAAAGCCAAGGTTTTTATTGAGAGCTTGATGAATGTTGTCACCATCCAAAGTGTAGCGTGGTATCCTGGCAAGCCAAGTACTCCTCCAAAACCATGCTCACTGTGGTCTTTCCTGCTCCAGATAAGCCTGTCAGTGAAACTCTGCAACCACAAAAGCTTCCTCTGGTTTCTACCACCTGGCCCTTGTTTCTGTCAACTAGTGAACTTGATAGGTGCCTTTATTTGCCCTCTGCCCCTCCCAGTTCTGCATGTGATTGCTCAATATGGCTTTCTTATATAGCTTCCCAAGGTAGGGAGGTTCTCCATGGCTGTAGAGGGTACACAGGGTGCCAGGGTTCTCAGCCCCTGGACTGTAGAAGGATGAGGGGAAGTCTGTTGGGGCAGGGCAGAGCCAGAGAGTATGCTCTGACTTATGCACTTTGTGCTCTAGATTCTGGTTGTGGGACCTGTTGGCTGCACTTCTGATGTGGATCAGGGAAGTATATGGGACATGGGACTTTTCTTCTGATATCTTTGACTGATTTTGGTATCTGGGTAATACTGACTCAATAGAATGAGTTCCTTCTCCCTCTGTTTTTTGGAAAAGTTTGTGAAGGGTTGCTATTAATTCCTTTAAATGTTTGATAAAATTCACCTGTCATGTTATCAAATTCTGAGCTTTGCTTTGTGGGAAGTCTTTAAATTACTATTTCATTCTTTTTGTTATAGGTCTACTCAAATTTTCTATTTTGTTTCTTGAGTCAGTTTTGGTAACTTGTATTTCTAGGAATTTGGTCATTTCCTCTAAATTATCTAATTTGTTGGCATGCAATTGTTTACAGTATTTCCATGTGATACTTTTATTTTTGCAAGTTTGGTAACAGTTGCTGCTACTGCTAAGTTGCTTCAGTCGTGTCCGACTCTGTGCTACCCCATAGACGGCAGCCCACCAGGCTCCCGTCCCTGGGATTCTCCAGGCAAGAACACTGGAGTGGGTTGCCATTTACTACCTTTTAATTACTATCCCAAAAAGGTAATCATTATCATGCCTTGTACGGTAAACACTTCCTTAAACTTGTATTCTTAAACACTATAGTTTTAAGTGTCTTCTGAATTTCACACGAATGAAATCATACAGAACATGTTCTTGGCTTCTGTTGCTCAATTTTATGTTTGTAAATTTATCCATGTACTTACAATTTGTTAATCTCATTGCTGTGTACTATTCCATTAAATGAATACAGACACACCTTGTTTCACTGTATTACAGTTTTTAGATATTAATGGTCTGTGACAACCCTGTGTCTAGCAAGTCTATGGGTGTTGTTTTTCCAAAAGCATTTGCTCACTTCATGTCTCTGTCACATTTTGGTAATTCTCACAATATTTCAAATCCTCCGGCAAAAATATTTTCAACTTGCTGAAGGCTCATGATGGTTTTCATGTTTTAGCAATAAGTCATTTTTAAATTAAGGTCTCTCTCTCTCTCTCTCTCTCTCTCTCTCTCTCTATATATATATATATATATATATATATATATATATATATATATATTTTTTAAGACAGATGCTATCATATGCTTAATAGACTATGCACGTGTACATGCCAAATCACTTCAGTCATGTCCTACTCTTTGCGACGCTATGGACTGCAACCCACCAGGCTCCTCTCTCCGTGGGATTTCCCAGGCAAGAGCACTGGAGCAGGTTGCCAGTCCCTTCTCCAGGGGATCTTCCCAACCCAGGGACTGACCCAAGTCTCTTACATCTCCTGCACTGGCAAGTGGGTTCTTTACCACTATTGCCACCTAGGAAGCCCCATGTTTACACTATCCTATAGTCTGTTAGGGCTTCCCAGGTGGTGCTATTGGTGAAGAACCCACTTGCCAATGCAAGAGACATAAGAGATATGAGTCCAATTCCTGGAGAAGAGAATGGCAACCCACTCCAGTATTCTTGCCTGGGAAATCTCATGGGCACAAGAGCCTGGCAGGCTACAGTCTATGGGGTCTCAAAGAATCAGACACGACTGAGTACATACACACCTTACACATAATATGCTGTACATATCAAGTGATTTTGAGTCACTTAATAAGCAATTGCACTATGTATTAATCCCTTTAGTATTTCTTTTTCTTTTCACTGCAATAAAAACAGTATTCCATTATTATCTGTCATATAGATTCAATGCTGTTACCTCTAGGAGGTCAAAGTGTGACACAGGAGATATTGATCTAGTGAAAATAGATAAGAGGCATATAGTTATTTAGCAACAACTCACCCAAGAGCTATGGATGATACACAAAGCTAAGATATACAGGCCATTAATATATAGATATGTACTATGTAGAAAACTCACTAGCTCTACTTTCTGTGTCAGGAAATGTATAATTTTCCTTACTATAACCTCATTACATGAATTAGAGTATATGAGGGCAATTACCACACCTTTGATATTTCTATTTATCTCCATGATATATGTATGTGGTAATGTCCTTTGGTATTTTTATCAGGTGTTTGGATGCAGCTGGGTTCAAATGAACAAATGAAAAATTCTGAATAAGTTATTTTAAATATCACTGTTGTAAATATATATGTATATATGTACATACATATATTATACTATATACATATATAGTCATACATATAGTCTCATACATATAATGCTACTCATACATTTAAAAAATTGGTTGCTAAAAATTTTATGAAGTAGTATAAAATATCAACAAATAAAATATTAATAAATAAATGCAGACAATATCAAAATAAAATAATATTAGATATAAACAAATCTTAATTCCAAAGGCCATCTTCATATTGTCTCAAGATTTAGCTGCTTAATTTTAGTAGTTCTATGTTTTTATGAGCTCAAATTGTTAGTATGTGTACATGACAATAAAAATAGTGATTTCATTCATAGATATAAACTGGATCATTCATCTATCTGTTTTGAAATTATTCAGGCCTAATATATTCATAGCAACAATATATTAGGTACTTAATCAGGGAAGACAAGAGTTGGATTTACTAAAAGGATACAAATAAAAGTCTCACTCTGAAAAATTATAACAAATTCAACATTGATTAAACATTAAGACAAATGCAAGGTAATATGAGAAGTAATAAGACACACACACACAAATCCATTAGCAACAATAATCATTGAATAGGGACTTTTTATCTCAGGAACTCTAGATGTTTCATCTGTATCATCTCTAATCCTCAGACAGACACTCTAAGGTAAGAGTTCTTTCAATTTCAGTTACAAGGAAATGAAGTAACTAACACAGTGTTACACAGGATTACTGATTCTGGACTTACTCTCTAATCACCCAAGCTTCAAAGTCTGCAGAGGTCTTCCCTGGGTGATGCTGCCTACCTAGTGCAAGGCGACAAACACATCAGTAACAACAACACAACTAAGACGGGAATGGATCACTTTCCAGAAGTCGATTTAGGATTAAGTTGTTCTTTGTTTCTAAGATGAGAGTTGCCTTTCTGGAAGAGGTAGTATTTGAACTGCACTTTAAAGACAGTTTTGAATGTGGAATGGAGTTAATGAAGGAAGACATTCCCAGAACAGGTCATAAAGACACTAAGCAATGTGAGAAATGGGATGTTACAGGCCAGGACCTGTCATAGTGTCCGTATCCAGATGGTTGAATCAAAAATGGAGAGGAACGTGGAGCAAGTAAGGATAGACAGAGTGTGGAAGAACTTCTAGAGTATATGTCCTGGAAATGAGGGAGTCTGGGGTGGGGTAGGGAGGGGAGGGGATCATGGCTATAGAGCAAGTATGTGAGGCCTAGAGTCAGGAACCAAGAATCAGTAATGGAGGACTGTCCTGGGCCAAAATCAGGGACGTTAATGCAAGTCACTGAGTTTTCACAGGAAATCATGAATTAAGTATAAACAAGAATCATAAAGGGAAGAAAAGAATAGAACTAATATTTATTCAATATCATCAATCTTAAGCATTATATTAAGAGATAATAAAGCATTATAACACAATTGTCACATTATTTACTCCTTGCAACAAAACTTCAACCTATATATTATTATTCAAAAATGAAGGAAATCAACCTCAGAATGCTTAAGGAACTTGCAAATATGGATATGTCTAGTGCTGACTGAGGTCAGGGTAGGTATTCAAGTCTGTATGCTTATAATGTCCATATTTTTCCCCAAATACCAAATGTGTATTTATCATGGAATACTGGCAAGGGACTTTCTGAGCAGGGAATAAAAAATATGTCAGTTCCTGCCCTTAGAGGATATGCGCACCAGTCATACAACTCAACAAAAAGATGCCAAAAGCTTACTTTTGTATTTCTCTATCAAGAACTGAGTCACAACCTTTGTCCTTGAGTAAGAGACTGCTGACAAATATTGACTTGATCCAGTCATTCAAGTATTCCTACACAAAAGATTTCCTTTTACACACATATTCTTTAAGATGTAGTTGCATCCATTTTGGTAGATGGCTTTATTTTCCTCTTTGTAACTTCAGTGTAATCTCGTCTGGGGAGGTGATCAATTTCTGCTCTGTGACGTTGTTCCAGAGGCCTCTCCCTACATCCCACTGCCCCACTATCTCCCAGCATTTAGTAATAGGCCTGGGTGGGGAAGATCCCTTGGACTGGGAAATGGTAACCTACTCCAGTAATCTTGCCTGGAGAATACAACAGAGAGAGGAGTCTGGCGGATTGCAGTCCATGGGGTCATAGAGATTTGGACACGACTGAGTGACTAAGACACGTACTTGACTCCCATGTTATTTTCATTACTCTGTCTTTGGGTGTTATGTTTTTCACTGCAGTCCATTGAGTGAGCAGCATAACTGGATCCCTGCTAAAATGTTCAGTAGAAGAAACAGCTCAAAATCAACAGCAAATATAGTGTCACCACATTTGGAGTAAGATTGTTGTTCACAGAACTGAAAGAAAGTAGAATGATTCTAATACATCATAAAATAAATGAAGTAACTCATCAGTGTAACTCTATGTGAGTTATATTTCCACTAAAGCACATGTCATATAGATATACTTCTAAAATAAAAAGGGGAAAGTGTAAAGTAAATTGCTTACATGTGATACTTTGATACTATAGAAGTAAGTCATGTCTCTTTGTGGTATGGTGAATGATCTGTAAAACTTCACAATTTTACTTCAAACACAAATTCCTTTTACTTTCATGTCTATGCATTCATTTTAGAAAATGTCATTAATTCTGTATTCATAAATTTTGAGTGTTTGTCATATTAACATAAAATTATTGAATTTTAAAACCATCTCCAATCACATAAAGAAAACAAACTTGAAACCATTGTAGTGTGATAGCAATGTTTTGCCAAAATTTGTTGGATCCTAGACTACTGGGAATTAAACAAAAACAATAATTTCAATTTTCTCCTGTATGGAATTAACTTTAAAATAAAACATAAGCTTCCTTCTCTTTACTTGGCAACAGTTGTCACATCTTAAGACTCTTTCTACTCAGCATTGACTTGCAGCTTCACTTTGCTACTCAAGGGGGTTACGTTTCATAAGCTCACAGTGCAAAGTCTTCAAAATGTTTACACTTCTGATTTACATTCATGCCTGAACAGACACACATATAATATACTCATTCAGAAGTGGTTCAGTTCAGAAAAAGTGGTCAGAGAAAATTGTTACTGAGCCACAAATCCATTACCTTATTTTCCATTATTTTGTTTAACCCCTACTGTTATTTTTTCCTGTCTATAATCCTCTTTCTTTCCCTTTAGCACCAAACTTCTTGAAGTGATGTTCATACTTGCTATGCTCACATTTTCAGTCTAGTTAGCTGTTGTGCCTTAGGACCCAGATCACCTTTAATTTTCTCAAACCATGTGACAACTTTTTCCTCAAACCTTTGGGTTTATTTAACACTTTAAAGTAACATTCTCTAGTGAAACCCCACACTCTAATTTTCTATGTTAGCACTTTCTCAGAGTTTGCTATTGCCTCTGGCTTCTTAGTCTTGTTTCAGTCTGCACTTTGACTATGTGTCCTGTAAAATGTTGGCATTCTCAAGACCTATAATAGACTTCTGCTATCTTCTGTATGTGATTCCTGCATGAGCTCACTCTTACTCCCATATTCAGTCACAGGCATTCAGTCACAATTTACATGTCACAGACCCAAATGAATATCCCTATGCCAGGGTCGCTCGGCTGAGACATACAGCCACATGACACAATTGCCATTACTGGTCTACTTAGGCACTCTGTAACAATTCCGAGGTCACCAGGACCAAAACTCACTCCAGTAACTGTTTTTGATATAATCTCCATCATTGCTAATGTACCACATCTTAGCGTAGATGACCTTGGGAAAATCATTTTTCATCTCTAAATTTCCCTATATTTAAAATGAAAATAATAGTAACGTCAATGGATTTTTATAAGGATTTAAAATCAGTTATTATGCAATCCACAATAATGAATGCTAACCACCCAGAAATTACAATAGAATGAAGCAAAAATAATGCTGTCCTCATTTTATAGCAGAGGAACACAAAATACAATAAGGCTAAGTAAACTGCCCAGAGTTATCTAGCCAGTTTGTGCTCAGGCAGGATTTGAATGGAATCTGGGTCCAGAGCCTGACCTCTTAATTGCTCCACTACCCTGTATGATGTTATATATAAAGAATGTAAGGTACAATCCTTAGCACTTGCTAGATGTGTCAAAATCACAGTGATGAGGAGGAAGACTTTAAATGTTCTGGAAATCTGCATTTTAAAGAGCTCTCTCGTGAATCTAATATTCAAATGGGGTTAAGAACCAACATAGTAGATTCTCAAAAATGTTTGTTCCTTTTATCCAAACGAAAATAATTGAATCAATTTGACCCTCTGAACACTTTCAGAAATGCTGTAGCCATTAAGCCTAAAGTACCTTTTAGAAGGGCTGTCTTAGAAATTCATTTTTTGAAATGACAATAGAAGAGCAATAATAAAGACACACACATACATTAAAAAAAGCCCTCAGTATTCATATAACCAGAGGCATTTAATTCACACTTTGTGTTTTCATTTGTATTGCATGATTTTATCCTTAGGAACAAGGGCTTTAAAAATATTAGACTTGTGTATAACCCAGAAAAATCACTCTCTTAAGATCATTAGACTGCTGGGCACATACTCCATCTGGCCTAAAAATGTTTCATTTTACCTTTCCCCATCTACCAAATCATGTGCTTTCTCTCCAGCTATCACTTCCTCCCATTGTTTCTCAAACAATTAGAGTAGGATATTTCACCTTTTAGCATATACATGCAAAAAATCAAAATAAACCAAGTATACACACAAGAGAAAGCAATATAGTAAAATTCTGTTCTCTTTTTCATGAGTCCTATTAGCGTGTATGTGTATGTGTGTAAGTTTATATATCTTATATTTACCCCAGTACACAATTTATTATCCAGATATCCCCAGATTTTTGTTGTTGTTTGTAAGTAGCAAGATATGATGCTTCCTAAAACAAACCAAAAGAGAATTCATTGGAATAATTTGGGCTGTTTCAATGAAATAAAGAAACGTGTATATAGATGTATATTTCAAATAGAATGGGAACTGAGGATGTTATGTGTTTGACAGTTCATCAGAAAGGCACAGGCTGAACCACTGCAACTTGGTGTCATTTTGATTTGGTTTCAGTGTATCCAAAGAGAATCTTATTGGTTTACCTTAATTCTCAAGAGCCTCAGTTGAGCAGAGTATCTGTTGATATTTCTACCAAGACTGTACCGGAGGAGGAGAGGTGTATCTTCTGAAGAAAACTGGGCACACAACTAACCAAACAAAAAGAAGTTGGAGAAGTTCAGTTCAGTTCAGTCGCTCAGTCGTGTCCGACTCTTTGCGACCCCATGAATCGCAGCACGCCAGGCCTCCCTGTCCATCACCATCATGTCCATTGAGTCAGTGATGCTATCCAGCCATCTCATCCTCTGTCGTCCCCTTCTTCTCCTGCCCCCAATCCCTCTCAGCATCAGAGTCTTTTCCAATGAGTTAACTCTTTGCATGAGGTGGCCAAAGTACTGGAGTTTCAGCTCTAGCATCATTCCTTCCAAAGAACACCCAGGACCGATCTCCCTTAGAATGGACTGGTTGGATTCCCTTGCAGTCCAAGGGACTCTCAACAGTCTTCTCCAACACCACACTTCAAAAACATCAATTCTTTGGCGCTCAGCTTTCTTCACAGTCCAACTCTTGCATCCATACATGACCATTGGAAAAACCATAGCCTTGACTAAATGGACCTTTGTTGACAAAGTAATGTCTCTGCTTTTGAATATGCTATCTAGGTTGGTCATAGCTTTTCTTCCAAGGAGTAAACATCTCTTAATTTCATGGCTGCAATCACCATCTGCAGTGGTTTATGGCTGCTATCACCATCTGCAGTGATTTTGCAGCCCAAAAAGATAAAGTCTGACACAAGTTGGATAAGGGATGCTCCACACTACAAATGTTCCCCCTCATTCTTATTGCTAGTTAGAAATATCACAAGTAGTGCTAATATAAAAATGTATTATATTAATTTTGTCATCTAATGTCTTCTAATTAAGTTTCTTAAGCCTTCACTGAATATTTTCAAGTAACTTTCAATGGTATGATTATTTGTTCTACTTATTGTGTCAGAAGTACCTCTAAGGTTTTCTCCTTTATAGATAATTCTATTAGTTTTCAGTGTCACTGAATGATCTCAAAACATTCTGATCACTATAGGGAAAGACTTGTTTGCTTCTCAATATCTGTTCTCTTGAACACATGATTTTCATGTCTCTTAGAAGAGTGCATTTCTTAACCCTACAGCCTGCTGTAATTTGAGACTAAGTTCTAGCTAAGGTGATGTGCTGCTTCTGGAATTTCTTTTTGATGAAAGAGATATGATCCTTCCTCTGCCCTTTGTGAGCTGAAGCCATATCTCAGAGCATGAGGTTGAGGGACTTATCTTGGGGATAAAAAAAAAAGCAGAAGGACAGATAATTCTTGGACCCAGAAGACTATGGAGCTGCCATACAAGCCATGAATTAACCACAGCAGGACTTTAAAGTGACAAATACCTAACTTGTTTAAACCATCACTATTTGGGGTGTTTAGAGGGTGAGATGGCTGGATGGCATCACTGACTCGATGGACGCGAGTCTGAGTGAACTCCAGGAGTTGGTGATGGACAGGCAGGCCTGACGTGCTGTGATTCATGGGGTCGCAAAGAGTCAGACATGACCGAGCGACTGAACTGAACTGAGCTGAACTATATCTTTATATCTAACCTATTTTTATATCTACATCTATATCATCTATATCTACATCGACCACTTCCCAGGTGGCTCAGCAGTAAAGAATCTGCCTGCCAATGCAAGAGTCACAGGAGATGCTGATTCGACCTCTGGGTCAGAAAGATCCCCTGGAATACGAAATGGCAACCCACTCCAATATTCTTGCCTGGAGAATCCCAGGCAATGGACAGAGTAGCCTGGCAGGCTACAGTCCATGGGGTCACAAAGAGTTGGACATAACTTACCAACTGAACAACAACAACAACCCATATATACATATTAGGTAGAACACTAAGCAAGTGACATTGATTCCAAGAACCATAACACAAAACTCAATCTACTTTCTTCATTGTCACGTGTGTTGATCTCTCTGTCAGTGTGTTTCCCACATCTGTGTGTGTGTGTCTGTGTATGACCATTTCTCTTCTCTAAGCCTTGGCAAAACTATTTTGGAATCCTTGAGGACAGATTCTAGAGGTTATGTATTAACAATTTGAAAGAGCAGTACTTTTATTGTTTAAGAATTGTATTTTAAAACACATTGTTCCTTTTATATGAAAGATCAGAGAAGGCGATGGCACCCCATTCCAATACTGTTGCCTGGAAAATCCCATGGGCGGAGGAGCCTGGTGGGCTGCAGTCCATGGGATCTCAAAGAGGCGGACATGACTGAGCGACTTCACTTTTACTTTTCACTTTCATGCATTGGAGAAGGAAATGGCAACCCACTCCAGTGTTCTTGCCTGGAGAATCCCAGGGACGGGGGAGCCTGGTGGGCTGCCGTCTATGGGGTCACACAGAGTTGGACACGACTGAAGTGACTTAGCAGCAGCAGCATGAAAGATCATCTGGTTGGATTTTTGTATCTGAGAAGGAAATAAAAATCTTATTTTTTGTTCAAGAGATTTTAAATCACTGAGAGAAAAATTATTCTGTATAGCAATATTGAAGGGGTCTTCAGTTTGGGTTGAGTTACAACCGTTATGTTTCATAGCACAAGTGGTTCCTAAATAAAATGCATGTGTTCCCTAGCTTAATCAGTTACCCTCTGGAGACTGAAGCAGAAATTGAATGATGGGAAGAGAATCATGAAGCTCAATATTCCTATTATGGTGACAGGGAAACTCTAAAGAGGATGAGAGTGAGTTTTAAACTCAACATATTTTGATAAAGACATGCCCTTAGACCAAGGGCTGGCAAATGATGGTTTGCTGGCCAAATCCAGCCCAAGGCCTGTTTTTGCACAGTCCATAAGCTAAAAAATGATTTTTACATTTTTAAATGGTTGAAGAGGAGAAGGAAGAGGCAGGAACAGAGAAAGAGGAGAAGAAGAAAAAACCAACAGCAGCATCTCCAGGAGAGTGCTCTGTGATCTGCAATGTCTAAGATACTTATTTATTTTTTTCTTTTTCTTTCTTTTTTTTGATTGGAGGATAATTGCTTTACAATGTTATGTTGGCTTCTGTCGTATAATAACATGAATCAGCCACATGTATCTGTATATCCATTCCCTCTTGAGCCTCCCTCCCATGCCCCCTCCCACCCCTCTGGGTATCAGAGAGCGTTAGGCTGGGCTCCCTGTGTTGTATAGCAGCTTCCGATTAATTGTTTTACACATGATAGTAGACACATGGCAGTGCTATTCTTTCGATTCCTCCCACCCTCTCCTTCCCCCATTATGTCCACAAGACCATGCTTTACGTCAGCATCTCTATTCCTGTAAATAGGTTCATCAGTACCATTTTTCTAGAATCCATATATATGCATCAACATATGATATTTGTTTTCCTTTTTCTGACTTACTTCATTCTGTATAACTGGCTCTGGTTCATCCACCTCATCTCAACTGATTCAAATTCATTCCTTTTTACAGCTGTAAGATATTTATTTTCTGGTCTTTTATAGATAAAAGTACTGATCCCTGTCTTAGATCCAAAATCTCAACACTGTGTAATATGCTGAATTGGGGTATGGACAGTTTGTTCTTGCATACAATAGAATCAGAATGTTTGTTGAGTGAAAGAATCACTGAATGAATACTATGTTTTCAGTGGCAATAAGGACAATGGATTGCACATTATTTATTTACCAGTGGACTCTAAAATATGGAGTATAGTATAGTAAAAGCAGTCGGAGTAAGAAATAATTTGGAGTGGAGTTGTTTTATTTACCTTTAAAGCTATAGTATAGGGTTTATATAATCTCACCCAATAGCATTGTTTTACCGTCTTAATGCTGAGTATAGAAAACTTGGATCAAATCGGCATCATGTATAAATTCAAATCGGCATCAAGTACAAATTCACTTGCCATTTTGCAGTGTCTGGTACATAGCGTTTTTAATTAACATGGTCAAATAGATAAATGAATACGTAACATTGTTATTGTAAACACTTATTTCAAGACTGCTGGTTCTCTTGTCTAGTAAAATAGTAACTTTGGCAGAGAGTCATTTTATGGCAAATATTTCCTTTCTCTCTTCATCTAAGAAATGTCTTTCTCATGTATTTTCCTCATTTCAAAAATCTATGAGAAAGAAAACATAAAAAGACATAATTGACAAGAAACAAAATTTTTTTGTGGCTGTGTGAGCTGCCAAAGATGATGTAACTTAAAGGAAAAATGTCAAAAGGTGGTCAAGAGCTTAAGAAAGACGATTGGTACTGGCGTTTCTCAGAGTGATAATGAGGCATGTACTGAATTTTTGTTCTTTGGTGTGATTGTATGGTGAGTACTCCTTTTTACAGATTTGATTTTAAGAAGTAATGTGACACAATCCTCAGTCTCATGGGCAGGCTTTGTTCACAAACTTCTCATTTATGATAAACTTTAAATACTCATGATCCTTGTTCCCTTCCCAATGGTACTTTCCAATTTAATCTATACAGTAAAGGGAGGCTGTACCTTGAATGGAACTTAAATGATTTTTTCTTTTTTCTATGACCTAAGCACATCCTAAGAGAGACTTCAATCATTTTCAAGAGTTTGAGCCTAAAGGAGTGCTTTCTTCTGGGTAAGGTCAAGGCAAAGAAAAAAGAAGTAGCACAGCTCTGTGGTTCTCTGTTGTCCAGATCAAATCTTTGAACATTTTCTTCTTGTCATCAAAGGACATCTCTGAAGGGCAACATATAGAAAATAAGATCCATGAGACTTTAGCTAATGTTATGAAAAAAAAAAAAAAGGATAAGGGTCAAAAATTTAAAAGGGAAATCTTGGCTTAAAAAATATAGAAAATTTCTCTTTGTCTTCTGTAGCATGTGAGAAGATGTTTAAGTTATTTGGTCTATGGACATCTGGGCCACACTTGTGTGATAAGAGTTTAGCATAATAGAAGCATAACTGCCTGATGCAAATTATTTAAAAGAAGACTGTAAAATAGTCAGTGGAATACAGCTCACTAAAGGAGAAATAAAACTGACTCTTCAAAAAAAAAACAAAAACAAAAACTGACTCTTCAAAGAAGAATTGCAGCTTTTTTTAATTTTGGAGATTTGATAAGTTGAAATCTAGATAAATAAGAACTTTCAATAAAACCACTTTAGATCATCAGTACCTAGTAATAAATAAGACAAAATGAGCATTGCTTCAGTCACTTGACGAACACTAGTTGAGCATCTCTCATTAACCAAGAACTGGGCTAACTGCTGAAATAAAGACATCACAAAAACCCAACTTCTTCTTTTAAGGAGCTAAATAGTGTTAAAATGGATATGGGAAATCTACAGATCCAGTTCTCATTTGCAAAAAATAAACTTCTTTCCCTCGCTATGGGTCTTTCAAAGCAAACTGCCATTTCATTTCATTAAATTAACCAATTTGAATATATACAGTTAATTTTATATTCATTTATTAATGCAATGGATAGACGTGTGTGGCAGCACTCAAGGCTTGCAAATAAAGATGAAGAAGACATTTCCTCTTAGAGAATGTACAATTGTCGGGTCTATATTAATATATGCTCAAATAAGAAAATATTTAATGAAAGGTGCTATTATATTACTAATAATATTACTAAAAATATCTACCACATAATGCTTACTATGTGTTTAACATATATCATCTTATTTAATCTTTCTAACAGCACTGTGACATAAGTGCACATTTTATCTCCATCTTATTAAAGAGAAAACTGAGGAAAAAGAAAATTAAATAACTTGTCTAAAGTTGTGGTTGAGTCAAATGGCTCCAGATTCTATCCTATTAATCTCTATATTCACAGGAATTTAGCGGAGCAAGAAATTATTTCTGATAAGATGATAAGAAAAAAGTTTCATGGAGGAGTTATCATTAACATGTATTTATAAAAATATCTAAAATTTCATACTCCAGCTAGGAAGAACTGGTTTGTAGCAGACCACCCTCCCACTGAGAGCAAAAATAAAGCTGGATTTGATTTAAAAATTGTTGGAACACACCAGAATGCAATCAAGGCAACAAAAACTTGGAGACCCTGGATTCCAGAGAGGAGGAAAACTAGTTAAGTGTGTTATTCTTGGCAGCTTTTCTCTTTGAGTCATTTGTTAGTGCATATGCAGTGTGGGTGGAAAGGCTCAGAAGCTAAAAGCAGACAGTTGAAAAGAGGCAGAGAATTACAGTGCCGTTTGGAGATTAAAAACTGAGTTCAAAGTCTAGCAAGATTTGACTACATCAAATCTTCTAGGTATTTAGTTAAGCCTTCTGGAGAAGTATACACTGGGAACAATAGCAAATTAGAAGACCAAGCCTAAAACCAGTTACAAGTAGCTTAATCCCTGACTGCATTAAGGAGATCAGCTTCCTTGCTAACAGGCTATCATCGAGTTACAAGAAAGAAGATTAGTGAATAAGATAGATAAATCAGTAAAAAATATTCATAAGGATTAAGAGTAAAGAAAAGAGCATAAGAGGCATCTAATACATAAAGAATTTGTATATGTGATGCATAGACTGTTAAGACAGTAAGAAAGACCTGAATAAAGGCCCCAAATTATCCAAAATTGATGAAAGATATTAAGCTACAGATTCAAGAAACACTAGAAGACAAAACAGGATGGAGACAAAGAAAATGACACCTAGGCACATTATAGTAAAATTAATATAAAATAATGACAAAGGGACAAATCTTGGAGGAAAAAAAAAAGAGTAACAGTTCTATAATTCTTAACTTATTTCTTACACAAAAAAGTGGAAGCCAGAAGAAACCTATATGAAAATCATAAATGGTAAGGAAAAAAGATAGTTATCCTAAAATTCTCCTCTTAGTGGAAATATCTATCGAAAATGAAGACAAAAGAAATTGCTTTATAAAAAAAGGCAAGACAGGAAATTTTTGATGCCAGCAAAAACTCCTAAAAGGAAATATTTGTTTCAACAGAAGGAACCTCACCTCATAGGGAAGAATGAAAGCAGAGAGGGGAAGGCTAACAATGTAAATGGTGAAGTTGAGAATATGTTCAAGTGATAGTGACTATAAAGATCAATAATGATGCACTGTGGTATTTAATCAAAATACATGACAAGAAAAAATAGAAAGGGGTAATTGAAGTTAAAGTATTTTAATATCCTTGCACCATCTAGGAATGCTAATATATATAAATACACACACACACATTTATATAAGATTTAGGATTTGAAAGATTCTTAGAAGAACCACCCAAAACACAAGTATGATAAAATAAAATTTTTAAAAGTTAGTGAATGTATAACTTAAAAGGTAACAGAGGACAAAAATACAATGAAAAATACTTGATAAACCCAAAAGAAGTTAGGAAGAGAAAGAAAAGGAAAGCTAAAAGAAGTGGAGTAAATAGAATAAAATATTAAGATAGTAGTAAGTCCAAATGTATCAATACTTGATTAAATTCATAATAAGATTATTAAACTCTATAACTAATAGTCAAAGATTACCAGACAAGACAATTATATGCTGCAGGCAGGAGAGAAAATCTTAAATCTTAAATATAAGGACCCACATAAAAGTGGAAAGTTAAGTAAAATAAAAAAAGATGTAACATTCAAACAGCAACCAGCATAAATTTTATGTAACTATGCCCATATTAGATATAATAGATTTTAAGATGGGAAGCATTACTGGAGGTAAAGAGGGGCATTTAATAATGATAAAAGGGTCAATTCATCAGGAATATATAATAATTTTAAATTTGTGTGTACCTAATTATATAGTTTATAGAGTAAACACTGAAAGAATTAATAAATATATAAATCCATGATCATAAGGAAAGATTTTTAATACAAAATTTCCAGGAAGCTATGGATAAAGCAGAAAAAAATCTGTAAAAGTACAGAATAATTGAAAAGAAAGATTAATCAACTTAACCCTAATTGACAATATAGAGCACTGGATCCAAGTAATCAGTATACATGAGTGTACTTGAAATATTTCCCCAAATTTTCATACGGTGGGCTACACATACAAAAAGCAAATCTCAGCATACTTCATATAACTGAAATAATACAGAGTATGTTCTGACTATAACAGATTTGAATTTGAAATCAGTAAATAAGAAAGTAAGTAAAAAACCTCCTAAAGTTTGAAAATGAAATAACCCATACATAAAAGAAGAATTGTTAATAAAATATTGTTAATAGAAAATGTTTTGTGTTTAAGTATAATGAAAAGAGAATATATAACATTTGTGTTATGGGATTGAATACATCTTCAGAAAAAAAAAAATAGCCCTCAAAGTACATATGTGAAGAAAAAGCCTGAAAATAAATGATCTATATGTATCAATCTGAAGAAGTTAGCAAAAGAGCAGCAGCTTAAACCTAAATAAAGTACAGTGAGGGGAAATAATAAAGAACAGAGTTTAAAGAAAACACAGAATAGGTAAAAATCAGTAAAATCAAAACTAGTTATTTAAAGGATGAAAACTAGTAAACACTTAGACAGACTAACCAAAATGAAATCCAATAGAAACAAATCACCAATATTAGCAATGACAAGTAATGACTATAATTCCCTGTGCTATGCAGCTATAGTTTTGTTTCATTTACTCTTTGACCCAGCAATCCCACCTACAGAAAGTTAGTCTGAAGATGCAATCTGTAAAAAATACAAGTAAAAATATGCACAAGATTATTCATTGCGGCATTAGCAAAAAACTGAAAAACAATTTAAATATGTAGAAAATTTAATATGCTCAGGTACATTCACACTCTAAAGTATTATGTAGCTGCTAAAAAGCAAATAAATACAAATTACAATAGAGATATCTTGAAGATAACATGGAGCAATTTCTAGGATATGCTACTGTATGGAAAAAGCTCAGTGCAAACGTATACATTTAACGTGCTGTCTTTCCTCTAAGAAATAACAAGAATTTATACTATATAGATATTTGCTTAATTTTGCTGAAACAAATAAACCTTTACTAGGGAAAGTAGTTTAGTTGATTATCACGTGAATTAGGTGGGAATACAATGATGCTAAAGCTGAAACTCCAGTACTTTGGCCACCTCATGCGAAGTGTTGACTCATTGGAAAAGACTTTGATGCTGGGAGGGATTGGGGGCAGGAGGAGAAGGGGACGACAGAGGATGAGATGGATGGATAGCATCACTGACTCCATGGATGCAAGTCTGAGTGAACTCAGGGAGTTGGTGATGGACAGGGAGGCCTGGCGTCCTGAGGTTCATGGGGTCACAAAGAGTTGGACACGACTGAGTGACTGAACTGACTGACTGAACTGACAGATATGACTATGATTTTTCTGAGTATTTATTTAGAAGTTTTGATTTTGAGCCATGTGTTTTGCTAAAATAAATAAATAAATAAATAAACAAAGATGGAGACAAAAAGGAACCTCATAGTGAAATTGGACTTCCCTGGTTGCTCAGACGGTAAAGCGTCTGTCTACAATGCAGGAGACCTGGGTTCGATCCCTGGGTCGGGAAGATCTCCTGGAGAAGGAAATGGCAATCCACTCCAGTACTATTGCCTGAAAAATCCCATGGACAGAGGAGCCAGGTAGGCTACAGTCCATGGGGTCGCAAAGAGTCGGACACAACTGAACAACTTCATACTGAAAAAGGGCAAAACCAAAGAAATTTAATGTCATACCTCATTGAAATTAAACCATGCAACTTTGAAATGCTATATTCTGTATCCTCAAAGAGATGCATTCTGAGAATAAAGAGAGCTGAAAAAAATTTTGAACTTTTCTTATAAAGTTTGTTTCTGGTAGTGATATGGATAAAGCAATTCCAAAATTATTTTTTATGTATTATAGGACTGAGCAAATGAGTAAATATGTTAATGTTGAACACACAAAAAAATGACAGTCAAAAATATAGAGATGGAATACAAAATCATGAAGTATTAATGCATGAGATTTCCCAGTGTGCAGTGAGAGGGAAAGATGATTTTAAGAGAAGTGAAATCTTTTCCCCATTTCAGCAGTTTGTAACATATGAGAAACACAAAATGTGCTCTTTTTGTTTCTTTATCTGTCAAGGTTGAATAAATGTATTACATACAACAAAATGACTTTTCAAAAAATGTTAAGAAACACTTTAACAATGATCAGGTGATCTTTTGAAATTTAGGAGAAAAAAGAAAATGGTAGTTCAAGGTTTTGTTATAAATATTTTTTGTTCATATTTGTGCTGATTGTTCAGCAAAGTTTTTTTTTTGTTCAAGTATAGACTTCTGAGAACCCAACTTTGAAAAATAAACCAACTTAAAAAATATGAATAAAGAATATTAATGATTTCTTCAAAGGTAAAAGCTCACATTAGCCTTCAAATTGCAAATACAGAGAGCACGTTTGCTTGTACGGAAGTGCCCTGAGCTGAGTGCAGTTATACATTTTGTGGGCCTATAAGACTATTTCATGGAAATAAGTCGCCATATCAGCAGGGACAAATAGATTTTGATGAATAAGAGTGAACTAGATTTTACATGGTCACTGAATAACCATCTTCTCTTTTCTGTCCTAATTTTATCAGAAAAAAGAAAAAGAGAAAGAGAAAGACACCCCAAAAGTAGATAAATATTGCTCCTTAATTATTGGTAAACATTTGATTGAAAGTAATGATCTAATTGTAGGTAAATGGGCTTGCTGGCACATTCGCCTACTGCCAGTCTAGACAATTGTCTAAAAATAACCTCAGATGTGCAGATGACACCACCTTTATAGCAGAAAGTGAAGAACAACAAAAGAGCCTCTTGATGAAAGTGAAAGAGGAGAGTGAAAGTGTTGGCTTAAAGCTCAACATTCAGAAAATGAAGATCATGGCATCTGGTCCCATCACTTTATGGCAAATAGATGGGGAAACAGTGGCAGACTATTTTTTTTTTTTGGCTCCAACATCACAGCAGATGGTGATTGCAGCCATGAAATTAAAATATGCTTACTCCTTGGAAGGAAAGTTATGATCAACCTAGACAGCATATTAAAAAGCAGAGACATTACTTTGTCAACAAAGGTCTGTCTAGTCAAGGCTATGGTTTTTCCTGTGGTCATGTATGGATGCGAGAGTTGGACTGTGAAGAAAGCTGAGCGCCGAAGAATTTATGCTTTTGAACTGCAATGTTGGAGAAGACTCTTAGAGAGTCCCTTGGAATGCAAGGAGATCCAACCAGTCCATCCTGAAGGAGATCAGTCCTGGGTGTTCATTGGAAGGACTGATGTTGAAACTGAAACTCCAATACTTTGGCCACCTGATGTGAAGAGCTGACTCATTTGAAAAGACTCTGATGCTGGGAAAGATTGAGAGCAGGAGGATACTCAATGGACATGAGTTTGGGTAAACTCCAGGAGTTGGTGATAGACAGGGAGGCCTGGCATGCTGTGTTTCATGGGGTTGCGAAGAGTTGGACACGACTGAGCGACTGAACTGAACTGAAGTTTGGATTGGAAGAGCTGACACACTTATTTTTATTGCTGAGTTATACTGGTCAGGGTTGGAGATGGAAGAAAAGAAAATGATTCCTTAGTCATTTTTAATAGATTGTCCCCACTCATTCATTGAATGTGGACACCTCAATCAGTTATTTCACTTTCTCTCCGTGAGAAAGAATGAGTAAGAGGATGATGGAAGATATCAGGAATGTTAATCTAGAAGTAGTCCCTTTTCCTGGAAACAGTAGTAAGAACCAGAATCATTTTAAATTCTTGTGGTTGACTTTGAGCTGTAAATCTCAAGAATTAGCAGGTAACTGTTCAATCAATATGACAGTTTTAAGTGAAACTGGTAAGGTTAAAAATAAAAATGCCTAATAAAAAGTGTGAAATAATATTTTATACATGCATATATACTTAGAAATATCCTGAGATTTGGGGCCATGTAATTAAGCTTTGGGAACTTTTTACATCTTACGTAATTTTGAAAAAATTTTTTCCCATAAACTGTTAACACTGAATTAGATGCAAGGCAGAGTCAGAATTGAGATGTCCCAGTATAAAATACATTTTTTAGATCTTAAGAATGTTCAAATAATCATATAGAGGATATCCTGTAACAATAGCCTTGTGATAATGTAAATTTGGGTATATGGTAGCATAATTGGAGATTGACTCCTGTTCTTTTCAGTAGGCTTACCTAGACTATTTCATTAGTTCATAATAAAAAGACTTCATTTTATGTAATTAGTATTTTTTCTCATTACATAATGGCAGAACGTTACTATACGTGTTTGTACATGTACTATACAATAATGTTATTTATTGACTAGCATCAGGTCTATAACTCTATATCTTTTATGGCTCAAAATATTTAGTGTTGAATAGATTGAACATGCAATATTAATTTGTGCCCTGAAGTCCACATGTAGTATTTTCTGCTTAAGTGAATCATTAGTGAAAATATTTGGATGTTCCTAATCAAATTGATAGTTGATGATGACATGGATTGAGTGTGGTATCTGTCTGTCTCATTACTCTTCATGTTAACAGAAACTAAGTCTACTTAAAGGAAAACATCTTAGTTTTATTTCTTTAGAAGCAGAGCCTCAGGGATTTATTGAGGGAGAGAAGATAAGGGAAGGGAAGAAGGTAAACAAAAGTGTGGCTCTAGGAGAGAGTCTACAGGCAATCTGATCTTACTGGAAGTATTGGGGAGTTAGATCCAACTGGAAGCAACGGTGTGAGCTTTTAAATAATACCCTGCTAGTTGTTGGCTCGGAGAAGGCAATGGCACCCCACTCCAGTACTCTTGCCTGGAAAATCCCATGGATGGAGGAGCCTGGTGGGCTGTAGTCCATGGGGTCACTAAGAGTCGGGCATGACTGAGCGACTTCACTTTCACCTTTCACTTTCATGCATTGGAGAAGGAATGGCAACCCACTCCAGTGTTCTTGCCTGGAGAATCCCAGGGATGGAGGAGCCTCATGGGCTGCCATCTATGGGGTCGCACAGAGCTGGACATGACTGAAGTGACTTAGCAGCAGCAGCAGTTGTTGGTTATGGATCAGGGTAAAATGTAGGCATATCCAAGCAAGGCAGCTGCTGTCAACTATATCCCCTGGAAATGGTGCAGATGTAAGCTTCAGCTTCCAATGCCTACAGCACTTAGGATATGAACTTCTTGCTGCTGAGTTGCTTCAGTCATGTCCAACTCTGTGCGACTCCATAGATGGCAGCCCATCAGGCTCCTGCATCCCTGGGATTCTCCAGGCAAGAACGCTGGAGTGGGTTGCCATTTCCTTCTCCAATGCATGAAGGTGAAAAGTGAAAGTGAAGTCGCTCAGTCGTGCCCGACTCTTAGTGACCCCGTGGACTGCAGCCTACCAGGCTCCTCCGCCCATGGGATTTTCCAGGCGAGAGTACTGGGGTGGGGTGCCATTGCCTTCTCCGACGAACTTCTTAGGGCCCTAAAAAGAATCTTGATGTGCACTAGCAGCAGTAGCTATACAAAAAGTGTGGGGAGAATTTTAATTATCCATTCTATTGACTACATTTTGTCATATAGTTAGAATATAGCTGTCCTCTCCCATCATGCCAGTTGCATTTCTGAGTTTTGCTCCTGATCAAAACTTGTCTAGAAACACCTAGACTTCCTTTTCAGGCACAAAAAGTAGGAGCTGTTTCACTCACAAATAAGAAAGTGCACAGCAATTATACTTTAAATATAGAGACTCCCTTTGATACAATGTGAAAATAACATTGGAAGATAAACGTGGAGAGTTTTGAATCCATTTGAATCATTCCTCCACTTACAGGACCCTTGTGTCTCTGTTTACTATTACTCTGGAAGTCTGGGAGCTTTGTGGCTGACAAATAGAATATTCACAGAAATGAAAATCTCACTGTTTATTCAGGCTTGCCACCTCCTTATCTGTGAATAAAATGTTAGGATTATTTTCATACATTTTTAAGTGGCATCCATTCTGGATGGGGAAAATAAATTGAAATTAAACTACAATGCATGGAGCATATGGCTACTTATTCTCCAATATCAGTTCTTCTCCTTTTCTATTTTAATAGAGCTCCTGAATTTTAGCTGGGTAGAGAGCCACCTAGAATAAATATTATATTTTCAATTCTTTCTTAGAATTATGTAGGCCCACGTGAAACTTTGATCAAAGGGATTTCATTAGAAATGATACTTTCCATCTCTGATTCATGACCTTCAAAAGAAGACAAATGCCTCTGGTCTCCTTCTTCCTCCTTCCCCCTTCTTCCAACTGGAAAGTGAATATGGTGGTGATTACTTTCGGATCACATGGATGAAATCAAGATGTTAGGATGGCAAAGAAACAAGATAGAAAAAGTCTGGTCCTTGACACTGTTGAGCCTTCATATTAGCCCTGGGCTTCTTCAATATAGTTTGTTACATGAGGGAGAAATAAAGTTCTGTTATACTTAAATAACTTTTATTTTTCATTTAGTCCAGCAACTAACTCTATAATTTAGTTGGTTCATCAAATCTTTTTCAGTGATATCATTTTGTATTCTGATATTCTTAAAACAGTATCAACAAGGTAAGGATGGATCCATTCTTCTATTGGAAAAAATTTGTTTTAATAATTTTAAGCAACATGTTTGACCTTTTGACTTTATTTAAATGATTATTATTATGAACCTGAGGATAAGGTCATTATCAACAAAAATATTACTTTTTCAACAGAGAATCAAGTAATTTGAATGAGAACAAACTGTTGTTATACTGCACCATAAGGGGTATAGATTAGTTCATGTTTATGAAAAACTGAAATGTCACAGAGATAAAAGAACAATGTATCTTAATGCGTTTACTTTGTGACAAAGATTGTAAAACTGAATATGACTGTAGCAATTATAAATATAGCAATATAGAGACTCCCTTTGATACAATGTGAAAATAACATTGGAAAAGTAACTTTAGTAATGTGCATTCTTATTTTGTGAAAAGAAAAGTAACTTTAGTAATGTGCGTTCTTATTTTGTGAAAAGTGCTTCTTTGGTATTAGAAGCAACTTTTTTCTTATTGCTATAGTCATATTCAGTTTTACAATATAAAGCATAATAAATATAGCAATTAGTCATATAGAAACATAAGAAAAAAGTCATCTAGAAACAAAGAAAAAACGTATATATATCTTAAAGGAAATAGAAGTGAATGACAAACTATTGTTTCTACAAATTATTCCATCTATCTCAAAGTCCCATAGTATTGTTTGGAAGTATCAAACTTCATAAAATAAGGTATTTGATACAGAACATCTTATTAAACATCAATTTGAAATAGCAACAAGGCCTTTGGAAAAATGTTTATGTTTATTGCCTTAGTTCTGGGACAGGTACCAATTTAGAGGGAGAGGAAAGAAAAGATTAGCTTTCTTAGTAGAAACTATAAATTTTCCAAAGTACAATATATCAAAAACTTCTGTCAAGACTAGAGGTTACATTGTTAATAGGTTGAATTTAAGAGATTTCTTCTTACATAACAACACAATTTCATCTTCAATATACCTGATTCTAGTGAAGAAAACAAAGTTCTTTGAAGAACCAAGTCATCATAATGAAGCATAAAGATAAGCAGGAGGCAAGGGTAATTTGAAAACTGAGCTGAGTCATTGACTTTACACTATTTTTTAACACGATATAATATGAAATAGATTTTTGTTATGTCAATAATTCACCCAGAGAAATTCAATAGAGGAAAGAAAACAATAGTGATAGTAATTTTTCTACATTCGAACGTGAACTAAAATGAAGTTATTAAGCTTAAAAATAAAAGTAACTTTAGTAACGTGCATTCTTATTTTGTGAAAAGTGCTTCTTTGGTATTATAAGCAATTTTTTTCTTATTTCCATGGACCAGGTTTTCTGACTGAAGTTTATAAATGTATTGAGCTAGGACTATATGACAGGTGCTGAGCAAATTATAAGAGAAGGATGAGTAAGATAAGATGTTTCCTTTAAACCTTTTATATGTGCACTGATACACATTGTGGAAGTGTTGACTGGTGCAAGCATTCCAAAGAACAGTTTGTCATAGTCAGTGCATGGGAAATATAAAAACAATGGCACACAGCAATTTCCTCCTAGGTATAAGTTTCAGGGAAATACTCACATGTCCATTAAAGAACATTAGAGTATTGTTGGGCTGCAACCTCAGGCTTATAAGACCTGTACTTACTCAGCCACAAGATCATGGAAAGGGTCCAGTGTCAGTGACAGAGACACCAATAGCTTAATGGATGGGAGAGCTTACAGGTCTGAAGCAAGGTCCTGGAGTGACACCCTATTGTGTGTGGCAGACAGCAGGCAGTAGTCTTTGCTATCAAAGCCAGAAGGAGATTACCAGTTATAGAGGGAGTTGACTGGGGTTGGCTCATTGGTTACTAGGGAAACCAGCAGAGGAACACACCCCCACTTCTCTTTTGATAAACTATCATCGTAGAGATAGTTCTCATCTAAGCATTGGAACAATCACTAGCTGGGGTCAGGGGCAAATATATAGGCATTTACTGACGAGGCTTTATGATTAAGAACAAAGGTCAGTCATACCAACTGGGTATAGATGAAGCAGGGTCTGGATGTGTAGGTTACATAGAGAGAGCAAGGGAGCAACCATCTTGGGTGGCCTGACCATACAAGTATTTACTACAGTATTACTTGTGGTAACAGGAAGTTGGAGACAATCTAGGTTAACTGCTCTTAATAGTGGATGTGCATTATAAAAAATATTCAGCAATTGGAGACAAACGGACATATAGAAGTATGTCAACATGATAGACCATAAAAACAGCTCCAGTTGACAGAGTGAAATATCAAGTCAGTGTTGAATATAATAGCATTCAGTTCAGTTCAGTTCAGTTGCTCAGTCGTGTCCGACTCTGCGACCCCATGAATCCCAGCACACCAGGCCTCCCTGTCCATCACCATCTCCCGGAGTTCACTCAGACTCACGTACATCGAGTCGGTGATGCCATCCAACCATCTCATCCTCGGTCGTCCCCTTCTCCTCCTGCCCCCAATCCCTCACAGCATCAGAGTCTTTTCCAATGAGTCAACTCTTCGCATGAGGTGGCCAAAGTACTGGAGTTTCAGCTTCAGCATCATTCTTTCCAAAGAATTCCCAGGGCTGATCTCCTTCATAATGGACTGGTTGGATCTCTTTGCAGTCCAAGGGACTCTCAAGATTTCTTCTCCAACACCACAGTTCAAAAGTATCAGTTCTTCAGTGCTCAGCTTTCTTTATAAGTCCAGCTCTCACATCCATACATGACCACTGGAAAAACCATAGCCTTGACTAGACAGACCTTTGTTGGCAAAGTAATGTCTCTGCTTTTCAATATGCTATCTAGGTTGGTCATAACTTTTCTTCCAAGTAGTAAGCGTCTTTTAATTTCATGGCTGCAGTCACCGTCTGCAGTGATTTTGGAGCCCCCCCAAAATAAAGTCTGACACTGTTCCCACTGTTTCCCCATCTATTTCCAATGAAGTGATGGGACCGGATGCCATGATCTTCATTTTCTGAATGTTGAGCTTTAAGCCAACTTTTTCATTCTCCATTTTCACTTTCATCAAGAGGCTTTTTAGTTCCTCTTCACTTTCTGCCATAAGGGTGGTGTCATCTGCATATCTGAGGTTATTGATATTTCTCCCAGCAATCTTGATTCCAGCTTGTGTTTCTTCCAGCCCAATGTTTCTCATGATGTACTCTCCATAGATGTTAGATAGGCAGAGGGACAATATACAGCCTTGATGTACTCCTTTTCCTATTTGAAACTGGTCTGTTGTTCCATGTCCAGCTCTAACTGTTGCTTCCTGACCTGCATATAGGTTTCTGAAGAGGCAGGCCAGGTGCTCTGGTATTCCCATCTCTTTCAGAACATAAATGTCAATTAAATCATATGTGTGTAAAATAATATTGCATGTTATACAAGGACACCTAAAGATGAAAAAAAAACTTTAACATTTTAGAAAGAATGACCATTAGGAAAGAAAAAAATTGAAGTGCAGAATGAGAATGAAAGGAGATAAATCAAACAAACAAATAAAAAAGAATAAATAAATAAAGAACTCTAAAGAGGGTCTTTTGCTGGAAAATCATGGTATTGGATCATTGCTATGGACTGAATGCTTGTGTCCCCTCCCTAAATTTATATGTTGGACTCTTAATCTCCACTCTAATGGTATTTGGAAGTAAAACTAACATTTTGAGGTTAGAACCCTTATGAGTGGGGTTAGCGCCCTTATAAGAAGAGACATGATCTCTCCACCATATGAAACCATAACCAGGAAGAAGGTCCTCATCAAGAAACTAACCATACTGGCACCCTGATCTCAAATGTCCAGCCTCCAAAACCATGAGAAATAAACTATTTATTGTTTAAGCCCTCTAGTCTGTGGTAATTTGTTATTGCATCCTGAACTGATCAAGACAATCGTGAACTAATTAAACAGAGTAAATTCTCTACATCTACTATGAATATAACTGAAATTAAAACAATTACGTCATGCTTCTTATAAAACAGTGGTCTAGATATTTTTTATATGTTTTACTCCCAAATAGCTAAAAATGCTGGGCTTCCCTGGTGGCTCAGCAATAAAGAATCAGCCTGCATTGTAGGATATGCAGGAGACATGGGGTTTGGTCCCTGGGCCAGGAAGATCCCCTGGAGTAGGGCATGGCAACCCACTCCAACATTCTTGCCTGGAGAATCCCATGGACAGAGAAGCCTGGTGGGCTATGGTCTATAGGGTTGCAAAGAGTTGGACATGACTGAAGCGACTGGGCAGCTAAAAATGCTAGACTGATAAGTCAAATACTCTAGATGAGTTTGCAAAAAGAAAAAAAAAAAGGAAATGACTACCAGTGTGATGAGTATAATCTGATTGTAGGCCTACTTTGACAAGCATTTTGAGGTTTAAAAAAATATAATGGCCCTTTGAGAAGGAGACAAGGCCTTGGACCCACTTAGATATGTTGTTGGAACTCTTGAAATCAAAACGTTTGGATGCCAACAACTTTGGTGAGAGTGAAGACTACAAATTTTTATCTACCAGCAAATGGAGAATTTATACCTATAGTCCCATCCTTATGCAAGCATGACGTTTGAATTTACCCTGCTTGGGTGATATAAGAAATCTTAAGTGGAAAAATAATTTAAAGTGGTCTTAGGTTTGTCATGCCTAGAGTGTCTGGCAGAAATAAACACATATACTCTCTGACTGTACCTTTGATTGTACCTCTCTGGTTTGCACTTCAACTCACATTCTTCTGGATAGTCATATAAATAGGTTATTCACACAAACCAACATTAAAATCACATCGAGTAACAAGGTAAGAAAAAAGAGTTCAAGAAAAATCATGTAAAAGAGAATTAACCCCCACCTCAAAGTTCAGATTTTGAAATAATTAAAGAATACAAAGTGATTATATTAAAGACTATTAATGAGATAAAATGTAGGCCCCAGATATTGGTAAAGATTAAAAATACCATAAAAATGTCTAGACAGTACTTACGGGAAAAGTACCAAATGGAACTCTTAGAAATAACACACACACACACACACACACACACACACACATACACACCCACACACACACACACACATATATATTTATAATAGAAACTGAACATGACGTTGGTGCTTTGACAGCAATTAGAAATAGTTGAAAAACAAATTATTTAAATGTAGATTGATCCAGAAAAATGTCAAGTACAGAAATAGAGGTGCAAAATATGAAAAGGATGTAAGAGTTATGAGATAAGAATAATTATTTTGAGATGCATCTATTCAGACTTCTAAAAGAAAAGAATAGAGAAAAAAAGTGGCAAGATAATTAATAATCAAAAATATAGGGGCTCATTCCAGACTGATTAAATATAAGAATGATCAGCTACAAGAAACAAAACTGAAATCTAGAGATTCACATTTAAAAACATTGGAATAAAACTATAAAAGATCAAAGCCAATTAGAAAATCTTAAAATTAGCCATTGGAAAAAATAGAAATAATCCAACAAGGAAGAAAAATTCATGCTAAGAGCTGACTTTCCAACAGTTATCATAAAAGCCATAAGAAAGGGGAATACCATTGAAGAGACAATTACTATCAATGCAAAATTCTGAACCCTGCAAAATTATTATTCCAGAATGTGGTTGACATGAAGATATTTTCAGACAAGAATTTGCCAAATATTAATTAAAGGAAATTCTCAAGGTGGTAGTTGATTAAAAAAAATCCAGGAAACATGATGTAAAATGTGACAAATAATGGTAAGTAAATTAAAAATAGACAAACAGATTATTCTAAAAAATTACGGCTGTATAGCATGCTTGGGGCCGGTGCATGGGGATGACCCAGAGAGATGTTATGGGGAGGGAGGTGGGAGGGGGGTTCATGTTTGGGAACGCATGTAAGAATTAAAGATTTTAAAATTATAAAAAAAAATAACATAAAAAAATAATAAAAAGAGGGCATTTATTCTGAAAGATAAAGCCCATAATAGAAACCTAAATAAATAAATAAATAAATAAATAAAAAATAAAAATAAAAAATTACGGCTGTATAAATAGCAATGTTAGCCTCTACTTTGTGGGATAATGACTAGCAATGAAAAACAAAGATGGAATTGGAATTACTGGAGTTAAAGAATTCTGAAATAGCTGTATCAATCAGAAATATAATATTTTTAGGGCTTCCCAGGCCCAAGTGGCTCAGCTATAAAGAATCTGCCTGCAATGCTGGCAACACAGGAGATGCGAGTTCAATCCTTGGATCAGGAAGATCCCCTGGACGAGGGCATGGAAACTCACTCCAGTATTTTACCTGGAGAATCCCTTGGACAGAGGAGCCTGGTGGGCTACAGTCCATAGGGTCACAAAGAGTCAGACACGACTGAAGCTACTGAGCATGCACGAGCATGAACATAGCAATTGTGACTCCAGATTTTAGTGTAGCATATGTATTAAAAGTTTACCATTTGAGGGGAAATTGATGCACAAACAATTCAGTGTGCATTTTCTAAGAACAAGGACATTGTCATATAACTATAGTACAACTATAATAAATAAGTTAACAATAGTATGTACAGTGTTATTATTCAAACATTGCAAGCATATTGTATAGAAAAAAACATTTTTCTCATCCAGAGTCCATTGCATGTATTATTTTTTGTTCTGTTTTTCAAAAATCTGGAATAGTGCTCAGTTTTTCTTTGTCTTTCATAATCTTAGTTTTTGAAGAGAACAGACAGACCCTTTAAAAAAATTGGTAGAATATTGCTTAATTTGAAATTGTCTGGTATTTTCTGATGATTAGATTCAAGTTGTGAACTTTTGGCAGGAATATTGCAAAATTAATTCTAAGTTCTTCTCAGCAATACTTCAAGTTCATTAATTCTTTTATCTACAGTGTCTGAACTTCTGTCGACCCCATCCAATGAATTTTCAATTCTAACACTTGTATTTTTTTTTGACTTTATATTTCTCTTCTGAATGACTTCATCGTCCTATCCATTCTATCAATCCTTTCTTGCAAGGCATTTAATATACTTAATTTGGTTAAAATTATTGTCTAGCAATTCCCATGACTTGGATACATCTAAGTTTGTTTCTTTAGCAGTCTGTGTACTCTTGACTTACGAATTATATTTTCCACTTATTTTCATTTTATTTTCATCATAATTTTGCATTCATTCATTCATTGTGTATAAAAGTGGATTCCAATTAAAATTATTGCCTTTGTGTTATTCTTCATTTTCCAGATATGCAAGCACTTTCAGAGTTTTAGGGTTAGAATGAGGGGTTGATCATTCAGATTCATTATAGGGTTGAATTGGTTTGTGTCTCAGCTGTTTTAATTAAATTGAGTTCTCATACTAATAGTTAAACTCCTAATTTCCTAAACCTTAAAAAAAATTATATCAGTATTTCAACTGGGGAGTTGGTCTACTATTTTGAATATTTTTGATTCACTTTTGCATTCAACCCCACTAGAACCTTGGAATGGAATCATCATATAAATCTGCAGGACTACATTTGTAGCCCTTTATCCACTGATATTTTCTCTGTAAAAATTTGTGAATGGGGTATGATGGCAGACAAATTTTTGGTCAAAAAGTGTTTTTGCATTTCAGTCAGTTCAATTCAGTCGCTCAGTTGTGTCTCACTCTGCAACCCCATGGACTGCAGCATGCCAGGCCTCCCTGTCCATCACCAGCTCCTGGAGTTTACTCAGACTCATGTCCATTGAGTCAGTGATGCCATCCAACCATCTCATCGTCTGTTGTCCCCTTCTTCTCCTTACTTCAATCTTTCCCAGCATCAGGGTCTTTTCCAATGAGTCAGTTCTTCGCATTCGATGGCCAAAGTATTGGAGTTTCAGCTTCAACATTTAGGGCTCTTCAAAATTCTGATAGTCACCTCTCATATACCCACAATATTGTACAAAATTTAACTAATATCTCCTTGTGCCATTTTTAATATTAATTAGTACATTTATTGAGAATTTATCATGTACCAGTATAATTTTAGACACTTTACATACATTAGGTCATCTAGCCTACCCTATCTATTTTATTCATAGTATTAACTAATTATTAATTTTGTTAAAAGAACTCAAGTATACCTGGGGTATGCACTTTAAATTCAATGTTTTGTCTTCCTAGGATAAAGTGGATGTAAACTCAGTCAATCTTGGGGCCTTTCCCCCTCAGGTTAATGAAAAGACCCAGGCTACTCTGAAGGTACTGTCGCTGTGGCTCAAGACTCCATTCCATTCCGCAGGTGTGATGACCCCGTGGTCTCTTCTCTTTGAGGACCAGCTTTCTTCCCGTGGTGTTGCCAGGAGGAGGTTCCCGGCTTTACTCCTCCTGGAGCCTGTAGTCTTCTCTCCTTCTAACTTCTGCTACTGCTTTTATTCACATAGACTTTCCCTCCTTTTCCTAGAGACACGTCCTTTCCTCTTCCCTGTGAGAATACCTAGCATCATTTCCTCAGTTGCTTTTGGCGTTTGGAAACAAAACCTAGGAAGAGAACAGCATGTTAGCTTAGTTCTAGCTTTTTGTTCCTATCATTAATTGCTCTGAACACTGATAAGCAAAACACGGGACTAAAAAAAAAAAAAAATACTAAACTAATGACAAAATGTCCTACAAGGTATGGGCTACCCAAAGGGTGCTACCTTGGGCTAATTCGTTTATTGCCTAACTTCCTCAACAGGCTGGGAGTATCATGAAGGGAGGGACCATATCTGTTTTGGTCATCATTTGGTCATCTTTAGTATTTGGCACATGGAATGTGCTATAAATAAATAATTGGTGTCTGTTTATTTCTTTGGCCACACAGGGTAGGATTAGGGATCTTAATTCCCTGAACAGGGATTGAACTCGTGCCCTCTACAGTAAAAGTGAAGAGTCTTAACTACTGGTTCACCAGAAATGTCCCAAGTAAACATTTGTTAAATGTGTAAATTAACATGGTAGACAGTCTACTATACCTGCTTTGTCAATGGACTGCTAAATCCATGGCGATATTTGGGATATGGCTAGGAAGAATTCACCAAATTAAGCCACTTGGAATCTTATCAGATATGGTCATTCTTTTAAATCATGAAAGATTTAATTGTCTTTTATTAGAATGAAAATATTTACAGGAGAATACAACTTGAATCTTTTACTAATGTTTTAGCAGACTTAGAATATGTAGCTCTAGGCAGTACCTTATGGAAAAGTAGTACAGGTTAAGCACCTTGAGAAAACAGGGCCCTGCAGAGAGGAGAGAAACCTGTTAAAAACTAATTCTTTCCAGGAATGCACTCGTCCTATGCTTGTAGCCATAGACAGTCATTTGGTGAGCATATATATATATATATATATATGTATATATATATACACACATACACACACACATAGAGCAATCAAAGTAAGAGACCTTATAAAACATACCTTAATGTTTCAGTTCATTTCAGTATCAATATAAGGTAATCAGAAGTATATATAATAGCATAATTAAATGGATTCATAGCTGATTATAAAGCCATATCTGAACAATATTAATAGTTGACTGATTCCTGTTTTATTTTTATTACTGACAAGTAGTCTACCTGGACAGTATCCTAGAATACATAAGATGTTGACTATCAAATTTTAATATCATGGCTGGATGGCATCACTGACTCGATGGAAGCGAGTCTGAGTGAACTCCGGGAGTTGGTGATAGACAGGGAGGCCTGGCGTGCTGTGATTCATGGGGTCGCAAAGAGTCGGACACCACTGAGGGACTGAACTGAACTGAACTGAAAGTGAAAGTATATTATATTGAGCACTCTCTATGTTCTAGGTAATATGTTTGCAATTTTATATATGTTCTGTTGAATCCTTTCTACAACCCAGGTCAAAATTTTATTGTCTTTATTTTATATTTTATATTCTCACACAAAGCATAAAATGTTTGCTAATGTTCTGTTGTACTTTGTGAAAGTTAACAAAGGGAAAGAAATGTAATTAGGTTAAGATTTAAATTTGGCACATTTGTTCAAAATGAATGATTGTGTAAGATTGGAGTACTAGAGATATGGATTAGAGTATTTCACTCACAAATAACCAAGGAGATTTAGTTAACTGTAAAACCAAAATGGGGCTTCCCTGATGGCTCAGCAGTAAAGAATCACCCTGCAGTGAAGGAACCACAGGAGACACAGGTTTGATCCCTGGGTAAGGAAGATCCCCTGGAGGAGGGCATGGCAACTCACTCCAGTATTCTTGCCTGGATAATTCCATGGACAGATAATTCTATAGCCAGGTGGGCTATAGCCCGTGGGGTTGCAAAGAGTCGGACATGACTGAAGCAACTCCACACACATGTATGCAAACTCAACATAAATCAAAAGTGTTATGGAGCTGCCAGGAAAAAACTAACACAAATATTGTTGCTCTAATGGAAGAGCAACTGGTGTCTCACTAGGAATGTCTCACTATGGAATGGTGATTCCTCATTTGTTACAATGTGTACTGTTCTGGACACCAGTACTGAGGGACTTTGACAATCTGGACTGCATCAGCAAGACAGCAGTCAGGATGTTGGAGAAAACTTTAAATGATTAACAGGTGAAAGAATCAGGAGAGAGAGAAGGGAGTGCAATAGGAATATTTAAATAATAATAACAACAATGTCATAATAGCTCTTTTTAACTGCATTACATTTCACTGCTTCATTTCAGTATAACCCTGTGAGATTGACGCTATAATGGTTTTGCTGAAATATTTGTTAAAAGAAACAGAAAGAAAGTGAAGTCTCTCAGCTGTGTCCAACTCTTTGCGACCCCATGAAGTGCAGCCCACCAAGCTCTTCTGTCCATGGATTCTCCAAGCAAGAGTGGAGTGGGTTGCCATGCCCTCCTCCAGGGGAATCTTCTCAACCCAGGGGGCAAACCCAGGTCTCCTGTTTGAGAAGGATAGCTGTCAAATAAATGTCTTCTCTAGTCTCTGTGAATCTGGGGCAGAGGGAGGTGAAAACACAAATATTAAATCTGAGTTATAAATTCATTCTGGGGAGATCTATACTGAGTGGATTATCTCTTGTAAAAGATACATCCCAGAGTATATTTCTTCTTGCAACCTTCTGGTCTACCTTTTCTCTTTCTAATTCAGTTGCTTGCTCATTTACCATTCATTATGTTGCTCTTTGGGATCCCTAGGAGTTCTGACTGGTTCCTGGCCTCAAGTAACTCATGTCTATATCTGCATGAGGTGCTGTGAGTCCTGAGACAAAGGTAGGAACCAACCTCTCAAAGAATATAGAGTATAAATAATTCATATCTCCAGCGAATTCAACCAGAGGGAGGAAAAATATTTATAGTGGAGAAGGTGGTTATTCTGGATGAAAGAGTAAAATGTGGCCAAGTAGAAAAAGGGAGTGGGGAATTTCAGTCATACTTTAGCTCATAGAAATGAAAGCTACGGAGGTAAAAGGAATGGGAAATAATTTAGTATGATTGGAGGACACAGACTTCTGGAAGCACATGAGAAAGGGCGCTCTAGGGATTTTAGACTTGACCTTATAGGTGACTGGAAGAATTAAAGCGATTTTAAAAGGGAGATGATGCAACATTATGAAAGTACATATTCTGGAGAAGCATCATAGAAGGCATTTCTATGGTTTACATTATTTGGCACTTTCTCCTCTGTGTTAGCACATATAGTCAAGAGTCAACTTGAGTACATTTTTGGCTTCAATATAATCAGCCTTCTGAAAAACATCTATAATAAGAGATATTTCAGAAAATCTGTCATGAACTTATTTTGTTTTGATGCTATTTATAAATGCCTAGTTATAGTAAAGAGAGAAAAGAGCCAAAGTGTGTTTAGTGAAGTGAAGTCACTCAGTCGTGTCCGACTCTTTGCGACCTGTGGACTGTAGCCCACCAAGCTCCTCTGTCCATGGAATTCTCCAGGCAAGAATACTGGAGTGGGTTGCCATTTCCTTCTCCAAAGTGTGTTTAACCTGGTTAAAATTTCAACTTCTCTAAATGTTAGAAGCTTGACTTCTTCAAAGGAAAAAAAAAAAAAAAAACAAAACAAAACAGGCAACCTTTCGAAATTTTGATGTACACCTTTTCCATGAGGCTTTGTCCTTCCTGGTAGCATTCAGTCTGTCCACCCAGCAGCTTTTCCCAAACAATCAATCCAGCAGGGCTCTGTTTTGCTTGTGTTCTTGGTCCTATTCCTAGGAGACTGCTCAACCCACTGGCCAGAGTGGCCCCTGAATCTTCTTTGCTGCCCTCCTGGTGAACTTCCCCATGACTTGCTGGGCTGAGTTGCATTAAACATGGAGACTTTCTGAGGCTCCAGCTTTCCATGTAAAACTGAGAGCAACCTTAACTTTCTCCCAGACCAAGGACGACAGTGGTAAGAAGAGTACAGGTCTCTCAAAGAAATTACTGCAAATAAATCTTATAATTAAAAATAGAAAACTTTGTCATCTAATGCCACTTCCTCTCCTTGCTCCCATTCTCTGTTAGAGATATTGGAGAAGTTGCCCCTGATTGTTTCCTTATTCCTGACTGATCTCCACATGTTGTGCTATCAGCCTCCTTAGACCAGCCTCTGTATTTACAAAACAAAATTCTGCCATCCACACTGTCAGCATTCTCTTGATTAAAATCTTTCTGTTGCACTCATGAATAGCCTGGACACAATGTAGGTTTATTTCACGTTGTGTCTTAAATTTGTGATGCAATTTACATAAATCTGATGGTAAAAAATTTGGTGGGGCTCTATGTTCATTGTCTTACTTAAATGCTTACTTGGTTAACCTAATTGTACATGCTCACATTTGCTTTAGGGTGCGTGAGTGTGTGCTCGCTCATGTCTGACTTTTTGTGGCCCCATGGACTTTAGCCTACCAGGCTCCTCTGTCCAAGGAATTTTCCAGGAAAGAATACCAGAGTGGTTGCCATTTTCTTTTCCAGTGCATCTTCCTGACTCAGGGATCAAACCCACATCTCGTGTGTATCCTGCATTGGCAGATGGGTTCTTTACCACTGCACTGCTTAGGAAGCCCTTGCTTTAGGACAACCTCCTATTTACTTTGCTTTCCCTCAGACCTCAGAACTATTATTTAAAGGCTAAGTAAGAACAAGTAAAGAGAAGCTTTCATGTGCCTTCAAATAAACAGTTCTCAGATTTCATCTTAAAAATGTGTGTAACATATCTCTGGACTCAGCAGCAGTGAAACCAGTCTAAGAGATGAACTTGTCAGGCCCCTGGCTGGGTGGAAGAAGGGAGCTACTCTGGTTGTGTATTTGCACTCAACAAGGAGAGCAGTCATGAATGCCAACCAACATCATCTCTAATTACTTCTGTGATTAGCATCAAAGAATTGGGTCCCAGGAGGCTTGCTTTCCTGAAGAAAATACAGTGCCATATGTTGCAATATTTTTTTACAGTTCTCATGTGTCGTTGAAGTTCCCTCTGACCCAGAAATTGTCCTATCAAGTGCCTCTATTTGAAATTTATTTCTAAAATAGCAAGTTTTGCTGGTTGCTCAGCATTGACCTTTTTGGAAAATAAACTGCCATTTCACTTTTTAGGAAAATGTCCTATTCTTATTCTAGAGGTGCAAGCATAAGATGTAATTCATTTAAAGACAAAATAGAAGAAAAAAGAGGGTTTGATTGAAGCCTCAAGGCCTTTTCTCAGCATGGAGTCTGCTTGTCAAAGAGTGCATCAGTAATTAATACAGTTTAATCCTGCTGAACAAAATTTGTCTGTTGAATAAAATATTTTCCTTCATTTTTTCCCGTTTAGATGTGAAAGACCGAGGTTTCTGAAACACGAGGCTATGTGAATTAGTGAGAAGCGTACAGTGTTGGAAACTAGATCTTCTGACAGCTATCTCACAGAATTGTTGTATAGTTTAAATGAGACCATATATAATGGACATGATACAAGGCCCAGTAAGTATAAGGATTTATTTTCTTATTTCTTCTAGAACACTGTTTTGAAAAATATTACCCTGTGTAAACTTCCACAATCTATTCAAATATGTAAAGAGGTTAGAAGTAGTCACTCCCATTCTTAAAAGAAGAGGTTGAACAAAATACAAATTAATGACTTTTATTGATACATCAAAGATATGAGGTCTCAGGGAAAATTACAACCTTGAAACCTGGTAAGATAGGTAAAAGTAGAGAATTAGAGCTGAGATTTCTCTACTGGGAGCAGAAGCCACTGGAACAGTATTTTGACAAACTGTTGGAGGTTAAGTGTGGACAAGTATGAGAATAATAAATTCCTGGGGATCCCAGTCTTTGGGAAGCCCCACATTTTTTTCATGGGTTTTACTTCCTGAGACCCTATTGAGTTCTCACACTGAAGATCTGAAGATCTCCTTGTGACTCGGCAGGTCTGAGTAACACTTATATAATATATACAAAGTGTTCTCCATGACAAAGAGTTGTTTTTCAAGGAAAAGACTTCACCAGCGGATCATCCCACTGGAAGGAAGGGCTTTTTTTTTTTTTTTTCATTCTAGCCTGCTGTAGACCTCTTGTCTAATTTAGGAAGGGAAAAATGTCTAAGAAACAACTGTATCACAACCCAAGGATATAGGCCAACTGAGATTTTATCACAAAATTACAGAATGCTTCCCTTCTATACCTTCCCACCACTCAAAATAAGGCTGCAGTGTAACTGTGGCTTAGAGATGATAGAGCTATAAGACACAGACTCTCTCTGAGAAGAAGTTCTTGGTGAATTTCAAGGTCAACAAAGGAGAGAAAAACAAGGATAACAGAGGAATTCAAAGACTCTGGAACCAACAGCTAGTCAGATAACCATGAGGCTCTTCATGGCTCAGCTTTTCTCTAGTTGCTACCAGCGGAGGCTGCTCTCCAGCTGAGGTGCACAGGCTTCTCACCGTGGAGGCTTCTCTTGTTATGGAGCACAGGTTCTCAGGCCCATGGGCTCACTCACTGTGGTGCATGGGTTTAATTGCCCTGAGGCGTGTGGGGTCTTAGTTTCTGGACCAGGAATCGAACTCATGTCCCCCGTATTAGAAGGCAGATTCTTAACCACTGGACCCCCAGGGAAGTCCCTCCACCCTTTTTTAGCTTCGTCTCCTACATAGGTCATCATAGGGTATTGAGTAAAGCTCCCTGTACTGCATGGTGGGTCCTTTTTAATTATCTCTTTTATTTATAGTAGTGTGTATTTATCAGTCCCAATCTCCCAACTTATCCCTCCCCATTCCTTACCCCCAGCTATCCTATTCCATGGTAGTCATCCAAGAGAAAAGGCATATGTCATTACAATGACTTGTACGTGAATAAAGAAGTCTAATATCCATCCAAAAATGGATGGACAAACAAATCATGGTATAACCTTGCAATCATGGTATAATCTTGCAATACTACTCAATAATAGGCTGAGTGAACGAAGTTTGACTATAAAGGAGTACTTTCTACATGAAGCCCTTATTTATTGATTTAGTGTGGATAACCAGTAATGACAGCATCATTTGTGGAAAACAGTATTCCCTTTCCACTGAATTTCTGTTGTATTAAATATTTTTGTCAGAAATAAGCTGTTTATCTCTGTGTGGGTCTATTTCTGTATTCTCAGTTGTGTTCCATATATTTGTTTCTTGTGCCACTGATACCATACTGTTTTTGTTACTGTAACACTTTATAAGTCTTGAAATCAGCTAGTGTTAACTCTTTAACGTAGTTCTTTTTCAAAGATGTTTTACCTATCATAACTCATTTACATTTTAATGTGATTTATAGAATTAGTTTCTCAAGTTCTAAAAAAAAAAAAATCCTTCTCTAGTGCAAAGGATACTTTGAATTTTGAGATCATTTTGGAGGGACTTGATATCATGCTAGGGCTTCCCAGGTGGCGTTAGTGGTAAAGAACCTGCCTGACAAGGAGAAGACATAAAAGATGTGGGGCTCAGTCCCTGGGTTGGGAAGATCCCCTAGGGGAGGGCATAGCAACCCAGTCCAATATTCTTGCCAAGAGAATCTCATGGACAGAGGAAGCTGATGGGCTACAGTCCAGAGGGTCGCACAGAGGCAAACATGACTGAAGCAACTGAGCACATAGGCACAGTGTCACGCTAATACTGAACCTTCTGATCCATAAACATTCATTTAGATTTCTAACTTATTTTGGCAAAGTTTTGTAGTTTCCACTGTCAAATGTTGCATATTTTGTTGTCAGATTTATCCCTTATAAATGTTTATAATGTTATATTAATAAACAATATTTTATTTTTAATTTCTGATAGTTATAAATGATATTTTAGTTTGATCTTGTAGACTCCAAAATCATCAAACTCACTTATTAGTTCTAGCAGCTTAGATGTAAATCTCATAGTATTTTCTAACTAGTATTGGAACATACTATTTCCAACATAGTATTTTCTGGTGTCATCTATAAACAAGGACAGCTTTTATCCTCCTTTCTGATCTTCTTTTCAATCTTCTTTTCTTGCCTTATTCCACTACCTAGGACTTCCAAACTCCTTGTTGAATAGAAGTATTGAGAGTGGATAACCTTGTCTGATTTCTGACTTTAGGGAGAAATCATTTTATCTTTTAGCATTAAGTATGAAGTTAACAGTATGGTTTTGTTCTTCAAAAAATTTTAAAAAGTATTACTCAATTCTTAGTTTGCTGATACATTTATTAAGTATGTTTCCTGGGTGTAGTTAAATGATTTTTCCTCATCTATAGTGGTCATATTATTTTACTTTTTGAAAAATATGTATTTATTTGGCTTTGCCAGGTCTTAGTTGCAGGATGCAAACTCTTAGCTGCAGCATATGGGATCTAGTTCTCTGACCAGAGATTGAACTTGAGCCGCCTGGTTTGGAAGCTCAGGGTCTTAGCCTGTGGACCACCAGGGAAGTCCCTGATTTTACCTTTTAAATTTATTAATGTGGAGAATTACATTGATTATTGAATGTTAAATAAAACTTGCTTTCCTGGCATTAACCCCATAATTCCTTTTTATGCATTTTATAATTTGATTTACTAAAACTTTATTCAGAAGAAATGCATATGTACTTGCTCAGTCACTAAGTAATAGCCAATTCTTTGTGATCCTATGGACTGTAGCCCACAAGGCTACTCTGTCCATGGGCTTTCCCATGCAAGAATCCTAGAGTGGTGGAGTGCCATTTCCCTTTCGAGGGGATCTTCTCAATCCAGGGCTTCAACCTGCGTCTCCTGTATTGACAGGTGGATTCTTTATCACTGAGCCACCTGAAAAGCCCCTCAAAAGAAATATCGCTTTGCAATTATTTCTAATGTTTTTGTCGGAGTTTGGTATCAGAATAATGCTGTCCTCATTGAGTGAGTTGGGAAGTACTCCCTTCTCTTCATTTTTTTCCCCTAATTTGACAATGTCTGTGTTTTAACTTGACTATTGTAATGTGGTTATTGATATGGTTAGGTTTAAATTTATTGTGTACTATTTGAGTTTTATTTGTTCCCTTTGTTATTTATTTTTTCATTTTCAGCCTCCTTTTAGGAATGAATATCTTTATTTTATTTTATCTCCTATGTTGGCTTATAGTCATAACTCTGTATCACATATCTTTAATATAGCTACAAGTGAGATTATATTTCATACCTAAGAATTTATAACAGCATACTTCTGTTTACCCTGAGCTACTGTTCCCCTATGCTGTTGTATACTACCACTAATTAATTATGTTAACAAAGTAGTTTATTAATACTTGTTATAAACTTTCAAAGAAATGTTATTATTTTTGCTTTCATATTTATCTTTAAAAGAGATTTAAATATTAAGAAACAAACTTGTACATTTATCCATGTAGTTATTGTTACTGGTGTTCTGCTTTCTTTTGTATAAATCAACATTTTGAACTAATGTTATTATTTTTCTTCCTAAAATACTTTAACATTTTTTTTGGTAGTACCTTAATAGTGATAAATCTTTTGTTTGGCTAAAAAGACCTCTTTTTCATGTTTGTTTTTGACAGTTATTTTCTTTCTAAGTAGAGAATCTTGGTTGACAGGTTTCCTTTTTCTATGAATATTTTAATGATGTTATATCTCCTCTTTTTTGCATTATTTCTGTTGAGAAAACTGCCATTATCCTTTTCTTTCTCAGTATGTAATGTATGTTTTTTTCACTAGTTACTATCAAGATATTTTTCTCTATCAAGTTTCTTATATAATTTTACTATGAATAACTTTATTATGATAGCTCAGTTGGTAAAGAATCCACCTGCAATTCAGGAGACTCCAGTTCGATTCTTAGGTCGGGAAGCTATGCTGGAGAAGGGATAGGCTACCCACTCCAATATTCTTGGGCTTCCCTAGTGGCTCAGCTGGTAAAATAATCCACCTGCAATTCAGGAAACCTGGGTTCTATCCCTGGGTTGGGAAGATCCCCTGGAGAAGGGAACAGCTACCCACTCCAGTATTCTGGCCTGGAGACTTCGATGGACTGTATGGTCCATGGGGTTGCAAAGAGTCAGACACGACTGAATGACTTTCACTGTGCTATTGTGCTATAGCTATGAATAACTTTTAAATGGTTTTCTTGAAATGTCTAATTATTGGGATACATAGATAGAACTTCTTGAATCTAAAGATTTATAGGCTTTTAAAAAAATTACTTTGAAAAAATTCTAACGATTATTTCTTAAAATATTTTATTGTGTTCTGGGAGGCCCAATAACATTCTAGAAGTTGGTGCACCAATCACTGATACTGTCTTGTTTTTCTTGATTTCTATTGCTCTATCTTCAAGTTCATGAATATTTTCTTCTGCAATAGCTAGTCTGAAATTAATTTCATCCAGAGTATTGTTCAGATCAAATGTTATAGTTTTTATCTTTAGAAGTCAAATTTGTATACTTATAAACATTTGGAATGTAGTTTTAATTACTGTTTTAATATCATTACTTGCTAATCCTATAATCTATTGACTTTAGATTAGTTTTGATTGATTTTTGTCCTCAGTATGGATTTTATTGTTCTTCCTCTTGTCTTTTCTAATAATCTTTGATTGGATGCAAGATGATCTAACTATTATTTTGTTTACTTCTGAATATTTTTGTATTCCTAGAATTATTCATAAGTGAGCTTTATTCTTAAAAAAGTTTGGCTACTAAAAGATAGTTTGATCCATTAGGTTTTATTTTTAAGATTTTTAAAAAGATTTATAGCCCACTGGATGTAGGGATAGAGCAGTTTTTAGTCTAGGGCTAATTATTTCCTACTGCTGAGTCAAGACCCTTCTGAGCAGTCTGCCAGCATGCCATGACTTGTGAGGTTTTCTTCTCTAGGTTACGGCAATATGCGCTATTCCTATTCTAGTGTGAACACTGAGCATGGGTCCCTCTATTGCTCTGACACGGTTCTAACCAGCTTTAGGAGTTTTTCTCTTACACGGTCAGTAAGTACTCTGCTCAATATCTGAGAAGGATCCTCTGAAGTCTCTGAAATTTTGTCTCTGTGTAGCTAGCTCTCTCTTCTCCAGGATTCTATCCGACAAAATCTAACCATGTTGTTCTCCCCAAATTTTCAGCTCTACCTACCCAACTTGGAGAGTTGAAGGGCTTTTCCTGAGATTTCTTTCTGTGTGCTATAAACTTACAGTGCTTCAGACAGTAAGCTGGGGAAATCAAAACACCTTCCTTGCTTCCTATCTCAGGATTTACTGCCTTTTCTTGGCTGGTATCCAGAGTCCTGAAAACTGTTTTATCATATATTTTGCCTGTTTACTTTTGGTTGTTTCAGGTAGAAGCAGAATGCATATGTTCCTTAGTGTAACTTTTTTAATAACAAAACATGCATCTCCTTTGAAACATGCAAAGCAATAACCTTATGCCACTCTATATACATCAACACGCTAAATATGGCAAGTCAAACCTGGGTTTTATGATCTGTACGCTTTGGGTAAGTTCTGTACAGAGCTGGAGCTCCCTGCAGGCTTTCCTATTACTGGTAGAGTGTCTCTATCATATACAAAAAAGGCTAGTCCCTACACGCTTGAGGACAGGAACTCCTATTTCAATACATATCAAGTGTTCACAATGGGAACTTAATGAAAGTTTAAAAAATATGTTGGATTGCAGGATGCTTTCCAATTGTATGATGGAAAAATTGAAATTACTTCCATTAATTTTTTGTGAAAAAAATTCTATCAGGTAAATCAGGCCACAAGATTTAAAGGAAAAAAAAAAAGCAGAAATGAAAAATTAGGTCATGACACAGTAGCTATAAATTGTGGAAGAAAAATATCCTGATTGCTCAGTCCAAGTTTGAGCTTTAAATCTTTTACTAGCTTCTTAGCTTGCCTGTCATGTGCTGAGTCCTGGCAGGTTGCTCACCGCAGGGACTAATCTGGGAACATTCAGTTGCACAGAGAGCTACTAATCCCTGGAGGTTAATGGTGCAGGCTGAACTGATTGTCTGGCATTTACCCACAGCCCTAGGGAACAATGGTTGGGATTCATGACCAACTCAACAAAATAGAGATGGGGTTGGAGGTATTTTCACCAGCCTCCAGCCTCAGAAACTATCCAAAAAGAACTAACAGGCCTAGCCAAAATTTAGAATGGGTTGCCCCACTTGTTCTTAAATCATGGAAAACAGCCTTACTTGGCATCATCTTTCTACTCTTCCAATTATCAGATTATGTAAAAAGCAGGATACAGAGGTATGGGAGAAATAAAGAATCTTCTAGAGAAATGGTACTGTAAACATTTCTCCCAAAGTAGCTTTAAGGAGAGTAAACATGATCTAAGACATCTAAGTAGCTTCCTTGTCCCTTCTGCTCTTTGGGGAAATAGATTACACCGTCAACCATGGATGAAATTTATTGGAAGCCTCAAACTTTTTCATGAAATCTTGGGAGCATTTTGCACTATAATTTTTCTATATATGCTTTAGTATAAAGTTTTCAATTACTTACTATTTAATTATTCAGCTTACTCTCCCTCCAAAGTATCAGATAAAATTGTTACTTCAGGAAGATATGCTGCATAGAAATGGCATCATGCACCCAACACACAACCAGGTACCCTTAGGTATACACATAGTCCAGTCAGAGAAGATCTCTAGGAGAATAAAGTATATCAGTCCCAGGAAATATGCTTCTTTATGCTCTGTAAGGACAGTCTTATGCCTAATCATTAATGAAGGTATGCAAGAAATATTTTTCAATTTTCTTACTGATTAAATTTTGCTTCTTGATTTCTAAACTGTAAAGTACTACTCACGAATCTCAATTTTTTGTTTAAAAAGAAACAAATGAAACCCTAGAAAATAACTGCAGTTATATTATAGAGGTATTTGCTTTATTTTATTTTTTCTAAATGCTTTTGACATTAAATGACCGCTCAACTTGGAAGCCGCTTGTAAACACAGAAGTGACTGGAATATTTTCTGGAAGTCATTAAAATTGCTTCTGTTAGGCAGATATCTCTTTCTTTTTGGTGAGAACATTTACGTTCTACTCTCAGCAAATTTTAATTATATAATATGCTATTTTCAACTATAGTCACCATGGTATACATTAGCTCCTTAGAACTTATTCATCATATAACTGAAAGTTTGTACCCTTTTATCAACCTCTCCTCACTTTCCCCCTACCTCCATGTCCCAGCCCCTGGCAACTACTTTTCTATTCTTTGTTGCTATGAGTTTGACTGTTTTTTGTTTTGTTTTGTTTTTTACATTACACATGTAAGTGAAACCATGCAGTATTTATCTTTCTTTATCTGACTTAGTTCACTTAGCATAATGTCCTCCGGGTTCTTTCATGTTGTCACATGACAAGATTTCCTTTTTAAAAGGTGACTAGTATTCCATTGTGTGGGCTTGAAGTTTTGATATATGTATCACATTTTCTTTTTCCATTTGTCAGCTGACGGACACTTAGATTGTTTCTATATTTCGGCTATTGCAAGTAACGTTGCAGTGATAGTGGAACTACAGCTGTTTCTTTGAGAATAATGGTTTTGTTTCCTTTGGAAATACACCCAAATGTAGGGTTGCTGGATCATATGACAGTACTATTTTTAAGTTCTTGAGGAACTGCATTATTTAACCTCATTGTTTTTTTATAATGGCTGTACCAATAGGGTACCAGAGCTCTCTTTTCTCCACATCCTTGACAGCATGTGTCATCTTTTATCTTTTCATAATAGACTTCCTAGTTCACTTTCATGCATTGGAGAAGGAAATGGCAACCCACTCCAGTGTTCTTGCCTGGAGAATCCCAGGGACAGGGGAGCCTGGTGGGCTGCCGTCTATGTGGTTGCACAGAGCCAGACACGACTGAAGCGACTTAGCAGCAGGTATGAGGTGGTATCTCATTTTTATTTTAATTTGTGCTTCCTTGATGATTAGTAATGTTGAACACCTTTGCATGTATTTGTTGGCCATTTATTATGTCTTCTTTAGAAAAATGTCTCTCTTGGTCCTATACCCATTTTGAAATGGGTTATGTTATTAATTTGCATGAGTTTTTTGTGTATTTTTAATGTTAACACTTTATTGAATACATGGTTTGCAAATTTTTTAGTCTATTGGGTAGGTTGCCCTTTCATTTTGTTGATGGCTTCCTTTGCTGAGCTGAAACTTTTTAGTTTGATGTAGTCCCATTTGTTTATTTTGCTTTTGTTTAGGCTGCTGTTTTTTACACAACATTTTTTTTTTTCCTGGTCTTCAGAGAGCTTGAATACACACACGCACACACACACACAAATATATATATAACTAAGTAGGACATTTGATTGTTGAATAAAGTAAACTATATAAAGCCAAAGGTAAATTTAAACTTAATACTTCCTTAGTAAGTATTTTGGGGGAAAGTCACTTAACAGAAGATTTCATTCTTGTATTTTCCAACATTGATTTAATATAAAAAATTTAGTCAAAGTCCAGCTTGAAGGAAGTTGGCAAGGGTCTAGTCTTCCCAGTTGTTTACATTACTTAAATGCTAATTTCTCTTCTAATGTATGAATTGGCTGCTAAATTATGCTGATGTGTAGATTTCTCAGGGAGGCTTGTAGAAAGATATTCTATAGGTCTTTATATTTTCTCAATACAAAATTCTAGACAGGGCATAAATTCAGGCTGCTATGTCTCAGCACAGAGGGAGAATACCAGTGCGAGCACTTAGAAATATTGAAATTATCTCTTTTCCCTCTTCATCATATATACTTTTGTTAGCACTGTCTCTTAGAAATCAAGTCTTTAAAAGGAAACTATCCAGACACTATTAAAAAGAAAAGGAGAAGAAAGAAAGGCTAAAGAAAATACATGTCCAAAGTATGATGAGAAAAAGAAGCGGGTCACCTGAGAAAATTAGTGAGAAGAGTGATGGGAAAGGAAGAGAGAAACACAAAGGATTTCATGAGGGCTGGGAGTTAAGGTATGCATACTGAAATTACTTTGAAGAAAATAGGTAGAAGACTGTGCCAAATAAATATAGAAATTAATTTTCTCTTGAAAAAGAATATTCACTGCTATTTTTTGGGAAGAGAACATCACTCAGCATTTTTCAGGCTCCATGACATTTCCAAGCTAATGCAGCTATCAAAACCACAAGGCAGGACTAAGGGAAAGTCTATGTTAGAATTTGCTTTTGTTTTAGCTGTTTCTATGAGATGTGAGATGAGAGCCTCTCTTCTTTTGGACACCATGCACACTAGTGATATGTATTATTATCTTAACTTTTATAGAAGCAATTTCAAAATCCATGAAACTAAAAGACTGAAAAATGTTGAGGCATACAATGGGAGAGATATTTTGAACTTGATAAAGTGATAACATTATCTATTTTTCCCTTGATGGTTCATTTATCTGTGAAGCTCATGAAAGACAAACTATTCACAGAGAATTCCATTCACTTTGGACCATTCAGGCTCTGTAGAGAGACAGCAAAAACATTAAAACAAAAACACAACAAAAACTAATAATCAAATTTAAAGTTTCATTGACCTTCCATCCTAGGTTTCATCTAGAAACATTTCCTCTATTTCTCAGCTGTTTGCTAAAGGTCTGGGAGTTCTCAGATGTTTTGACTCATACTGATACTTGTAGTTTTTAATTCCTTTGTCGAAACTGAAATTTTCTCCTATTTCTTATTTACAGAATAAAAGGGGTGGTTTTCATGACTTAACCTTGTCTTCCTATATTAGTCAGGACCTTTTGGCTGTCAATAACAGAAAGTAGCCTTAGCCATCTTAAACTGAAAAGGAAAATTTACTGTGTAAGGATACAGTGGTGACTTATATAACCAAAAACAGAAATTCATGCGGATCTTAATAGATAATGAGAACCGGGAACAGAAAAGGTATAAGAAACCTCTCTTTGTCTATTGTTTCTAGTTTTTTGTGCATTTTTTATTCTCTCTATTTAAAAACTTACTTTCTATTTGTACACCAAGTTCATAGCAGCATTATTCGCAATAGCCAGAAGAAACTTGTGTCTATTGACAGATAAAGGGATAAACAAAATGTGGTATAGTATCAGTATATACAAACAATGGAATATTATTCAGCCTTAAAATGGAAGGGGATTCTGACATGGTACAACACGGAGGAACCTTAAGAACGGTTATGCTAAGTGAAATAAGCCAGTCAAAAATAAAGACTGAATGCCCCCACTTATATAAGTTACCTAGAGCAGTCAAATTCATATAGGCAGAAAGTAAAATGGTGTTGCCAGGGTTGGTGGATGGGGAGGACAGGGAGTTGCTGTTTAATGGGTATGAAGTTTCCATTTTGCAACATGAAAAGAGTTCTGGAGGTTGGCTCCATAACAATGTGAACGTACTTAACAGTACTGAATTGTACACTTAAAATGGTTAAGATGATAAATTTTCTATTCTGTGAATTTTGTCACAATTAAAAAAGGGAGATAAATGATTGTAGATAATTAAATTTGTCTGGTAACAAATCTGTGCATGGATTTATTAAACCAGAAAATGTTGCTAAGTTATGGGCACATGCCACGTACTATTGGATGAGAATCAGCCTCTGGTGGGTAACAATAAATGTCAAACTGTTCACCATTGGTTTTTGGTGAAAGAATACAGCTTAATAAGGAATTTAATACCTTTCTATGGCAAAAAAAAAAAAAAATTAAAAACCCTGGCTTTCTCTGATTTACTGGTTGACATAATGGAAAATGCCTTCTTCTCCTTAGCATCTGACTTTAGTACATTTTTAGCCATTTAAAAAGACTACAATAGTCTTTAAAATTCTAGAAATCTGATCCAGTTTTTTCAAGAACTTACTCATGGTCCAATAAGGTATGATCATGAAGGATGTTTCATCTAATATAGGTATGTGTGCTAGTTGGCTCACCCTGTGGGGAAAGTGTAAGAATATCAGCCCCACAGGAAGCTGGGAACATATCTTGGAGTCAAAGACACTTGCTCCTTGGAAAAAAAAGCTATGACCAACCTAGACATCATATTAAAAAGCAGAGAAGTTACTTTGCCGACAAAGGTCCATCTAGTCAAAGCTGTGGTTTTTCCAGTACTCATGTATGGATGCAAGAATTGGGCTATACAGAAAGATGAGCGCGGCAGAATTGATGCTTTGAACTGTGGTGCTGGAGAACTCTTGAGAGTCCCTTGGACTGCAAGGAGATCAACTGATCAATTCTAAAGGAAATAAGCCCTCAGTATTCATTGGAAGGACTGATGTTGAAGCTGAAACTCCAATACTTTGGCTGCTGCTGCTGCTAAGTCGCTTCAGTCGTGTCCGACTCTGTGTGACCCCATAGATGGCAGCCCACCAGGCTCCCCCATCCCTGGGATTCTCCAGGCAAGAACACTGGAGTGGGTTCCTATTTCTTTCTCCAATGCATGAAAGTGAAAAGTGAAAGTGAAGTCGCTCAGTCGTGTCTGACTCCTAGCGACCTCATGGACTGCAGCCCACCTACCTGATGCGAAGAACTGACATTGAAAAGACCCTGATGCTGGGAAAGATGGAAGCAGGAGATGGGCACGATGGAGGATGAGATGGTTGGATGGCATCGCTGACTCAATGGACATGAGTTTGAGCAAGCTCTGGGAGTTGATGATTGACAGGGAAGCCTGGAGTGCTGCAGTCCATGGGGTCTCAAAAGAGTCAGACACGACTGAGTGACGAACTGAACTGAACCCTAGATCCTTGTTTGATTACAGGAGTCAGAGGGAACTAAGGGAACCCCTGAGACAACAGTCTCACGTAGAGAGAGGGTTACTAGCAATAAGCAGGAGAAGAAGTCTTGCTGAGCATCTTAACCCATTTTAGTTCCTCAAAAAGGAAAAAGAGTTAGCATACAAAAGGATGAAAGCAGAAAGCTGAGAACTAGCTCTCAGTAGCTGTAAATTAAGGCAGAAGTGAGGGATCAGAATCCCAAGATCAGAAAGATACAGGGAAATCAGAACAGGAAAGAAAGGCTATAAATCAGAGGAGAAGAATTTGAGGCACTGGGGAGAGACTGTGTCAAAAAATCCAGATAGAATTCTGTCTTGTTGAAAGTAGCACCTGTACTGGCCCTAGGCACGCTTAAGGTGTCTTGCTGTATATCACTACTTCTGTTGGCTTGCAATCTATTTGGTTGAAAACAATTTGCCTAAAACCAAACTGGTAAAAATAATTATTATGACTCTTCTTTTGTAATTTTTTGTTTATGTGTTATTAATGTTGAAGCATTGGAGAAGGTGTTTAGAATATCAATGCTTTATTTTTTCATTTTTCAGAATTTTAGCAGTTTTTCTCCAGTTCTTTGAACTTTTATTTTCAATTTATGATAGACTTTCATCCCATCACACTTGCTTGTCTTATTTAGCAATACTTTTATGGTTTTGTACAAACTCACCAGAAACAAACTAACATCTGTTTTAATTAGTCTTATGATTAGTATATATTCTAAGGTATCTGCAGAATTAAAGACATGATGTGATAAAAGGTGGTTGGGAAGAATGAAGTCATTGGAAATTGTTGAAGTTTGTTAATCACTACGATTACTTTGAACTTTCTGCATTTTTCATTTCTATCTTCAAGTCTTTCCATTATTAAAATAATGTAGGAATTCGCTGAATCAGAAAATCTGGCATAAAGTTTTCATCTTCCCTTTCTTTAGTGAAAATACCAGTGGTTCAGAGTCATCTGCTCTCAGGAATTTTTCCATACATTGTTAGGTTGACAAATTTAAACCTAAGCTTAATGTGAGAAGCCACATTTTGATTGTATCTGTTTTTCATTATAGCTTCAATTCTGACAATAACACTGAATAGTAAAAACACTTCTCTGTAAAATTTGCTGAAATGCACAAGAAATGTTCACCCAAAATAAAACATAAAATAGGGTTAAGTAAATGAAGTTAACATCACTGGTTAAAAATGAATCTAACCATTTTAATGAGCAAAATTACATAGCTAGTAAAATCTTTATTAAAAGTATGACTAAAAGTTATAAAAATTATACCAAGATTCAAAAAATTACAAAATAATGTTAACTGGTGATTGAAAACAGTGATTTTAGAACAATTACCTTTTGGACAAATGAGCAGAACAGATGTAATTGCCTGTGTATAGATTAAGAATGAGGAAGAAAAGAAAAACTTTGTCTCTCCCCAAAAAAATTCTGAAAAAAAAGACAAAAAAGCTTAATGGCTCATGAAATCTCACAAATCTTCTTCAATTGCATTGAAATTACTAAGATGAAAAATCTATATCAGATGATATTTTTGACCAATTTATCCTTTCCAACAATTTGACTTCAAGAAAATTGTTTTAAGTCAATTTATTTTTGACAATACACTTTAAATTCTTGTTTTTCTCAGCAATCCATTTCCCTCTGGCACTCTCTCTTGTTAAAAGCCGTTGATTCAATAGGAAGACTTTCCCATTAGTTGCTGGAATAAAATAGGGGAGAAAATTCTTACAAGCATTCATCAACAGTTAACAGTTGGGAGACACTTAAAATCATTCAGCCCAATCCCCTCCCTTTTCAACTGAGAAGAGAGAAGTCTGGACATTTGTGATATCCTGACAAAAGTCACTGTAAACCAAATGCAAAAGTGGAACTGGAGATTTTAAAAAACTTACTTAATTCAAGTGTGGTCTATTTATAATGTGTTGATTTCTGCTATACAGTAAAGTGATTCAGTTATACATACATACATATATATATATATATATATATATACACATACACACATATACATACATACATTTTTTCATACTCTTCTTTTTTCCAAACTTTAAACTTTTTATGTTGTATGCTGTATAGTGATTAACTATGTTGTGGTAGTTTTAGGTGAACAGCAAAGGGACTCATACATACACATGTATCCATTCTCCCTCAAACCTCTTGGCTGGCACATAACATTGAGTACAATTCCATGTGCTATACAATAAATTCGTATTGGCTATTCATTTTGAATATAGCAGTGTATACATGACCTTCTCAAATTTATCACAGAATATTGAATACAGTTCCCTGTGCTATACAGTAGGACTTTGTTTATTCTTTCAATATATAATAGCTTGCATTTGCAAATCCTAAGCTCCCATTCTGTCCCTCTTCCATGTCCTATGCCCTTGGTAACCATGAATTTGTTCTCTATGTCTATGAGTATGTCATAGATAAGTACACTTTTTAGATTACATGTATGAATGATACCATGATATTTGTCTTTCTCTTCCTGACTTCTTTCAGTACGACAATTTCTAGATTAATCGTGTTGCTGCAAATGACATTATTTCATTCTTTTTATGGCCAAGTAGTATTCCATTTGTATATATGTATCACATTTTCTTTATCCATTCTTGTGTCAATGGACATTTGGGTTGTTTCCATGTCTTGGCTATTGTGAATAATGCTGTTGTGAATATAGGGTTGCATATACTCTTTTTAATTATAATTTTGTCTAGATATATGCTCAGGAGTGGAATTGCTGGATCATATAACAACTCTAGTTTTAGTTTTTTGAGGAACCTCAGTACTGTTGGTCTTCATTGTAGCTGCACCAATTTACATTCCCATCAACAGTGTAGGAAGGTTCTTGTTTCTCCACACCCTCTCAAGCATTTGCTAGTTGTAGACTTTTAAATGATGGCTATTCTGACCAGTATGATGGAAAAAGATATTTCATGCAAATGGAAATAACAAGAAAGTAGGGGTCCTGATACTCATATCAGACAAAATATGGCCTCTAAAACAAAGGCCATAAGGAAAAAACTGGAGATTAGACCTCATCTTCTCCTATAATTTTAAATACTGAATGAGAATTACTCCATTCTTTGGCTTAAGTTTTAAAATCTGATTTTAAAAAACATGATTTTAACATTGTTGCTCCATGCTAAGAAGGTGGATAATGTGCTATTCTATTTGGTTCCTTTTGGGTATTAGGATAATAATAAAATTGAAAACTTATGCAGCTCTGACAGCCAGACCGGCACTGTGTGGAACTCATTTAATCCTCACAATAATACTGTGTAGGAGACACTGCCGTCCCCCGAGTGAGAGATTAAATACCCTCCCACTAGGTAGTCCTTCCCTGTAACCACACCCCTTGTAACATGACATTGCAGATTCTTCCATTAAGAGCGAGGTCTCTTTTGAGTTGAGCTTGTGATTTGTATTGGCTAATAGGATGCAATGAGAGTGATGTCGTGGTAGTTCTGAGCCCAGGACACAAAGGCCTTGCACTTTTCTGTGCTTTTGTGCTTGGAAACCCGTCACCACCGTATGCCTGAGCCTGAGAGCCTGCTTGAGGGGAGAGCGTGTGCGTGTCTGCTCAGTCGTGTCTGACTCTTTGTGACCCCATGGACTGTAGGCCGCCAAGATCCTCTGTCCATGGAATTTTCCAGGCAAGAATACTGGAGCGGGTTGCCATTTCCTACTCCAGGGGATCTTCCTGATCCAGGGATCAAACCCATATTTCTTGAATCTCCTGCATTGGCAGATGGATTCTTTAGTACTGTGCCACCTGGAAAGCCCTTAAGGGGAGAGACCACATCCAAAATTTGAGAGAGAATCAAAACAAGATTGCGGGCTATGTAGTTTACGGTTGTAAAGCTACACAGCACACTGGTTCAAGAGCATGAATGCCAGAGTCACAAACAAGTCCACTGGAAACCAAAAGAAATACTGGATTTGAGACCACAAAAGCCCCATCCAATCGAATCATATTGATCTCAGGTGGCCTCGGCCTACACAGATTGAAGTGGGGCTTCAGTTTCCAGTGAGAGGCTGAGGTTGCACCATGGCGGTAACAGACTGAATCCTAGCCACTAGACCCCTGGTTAGTGATAAGGTCCTGGCTCTACAGCTTTGCAGATAAAGAATTCTCCCAAAGACAGAAAGCAGTGAAGTAAGTGTTTATTAGGAGGAGAAAGAGTACAACACATGTGGATAGGCACATGGGTGGGCTCAGAGGCAGAGTCGCACCCTTGTGGCAGTTTAAATCACTTATAAGGGGCATGTCTTCCGGGTTTCTCTTGGCCAATCATTTTGATTTGCCTGGTTCAAAGTCCATAATTGTTATATCTCAGGATCCTCCTGTATGTACACCCACATCTCCTGGTCAAGATGGATTCTACTGAAGAAGCCTATGGGAACTTAGCATCACTTCTCTTTTGACCTCCAAGGAGTCTTCTGTGAATGTGTAGTCGGGGAGGTCTCCTGACTTCAAGAATGAGAAATATGTGGTCTCTTATCTTCAATCTGGGCAGGACCCAGGTTCTTTCATCCATTGTCCTGCTATTTTTGTCTTGGAGTATCCATCCTATGGCAAGGGAGGGGGAGCATCTACCCCCTGCCTCAATATAACTGAAGCAAGAATAAATGCTCTTTGTTTTAAACTGAAGAGTTTGAGGTTTGTTATATGACATAATGATAACTAAATTAAGTTATACACTCACTTTTATAAATAAGGGACTGAGGTATTGAGTGGTGTAATAACTAGCTCACAGTTCCAAAGATAAGTGTAGCAGACATGGGATTCGAACCTAGGCACTGTGACTTTACCATCTGAGGCACCAGGGAAGCCCCAGGTGGCGCTAGTGGTAAACAACCTGCCTGCCAATGCAGGAGACATAAGAGATGCAGGTTTGATCCTTGGGTCAGAAAGATCCCCTGGAGAAGGGCATGGTAACTCACTCCAGTATTCTTGCCTGGAGAATTCCCATGGACAGAGGAGCCTGGCGGGCTACAGTTCATAGGTTCGCAAAGAGTTGGACAGGACTGAAGTGATTTAGCATTCACTCTGCGACTATATGCTCCATGTTCTTATGCCATTATTCCATTAAAAATTGGCAAGTGTGAAGTACATGACTTCATAAAGATGAACAGCCAACAATATGCCATCCTCCATCCATCCCAATAGTCTTGAATTGTTTATAGTAACAAAATGAAATAAAAAGTTCCCATCTCTTCCCACTTGCAGATTTAAGTCTGTGATCCATCTTTTCATTTATTGCCTCACCTCATCTCCATTCCACTTAACTGAATACTTTTCTCGACCATGGTTCAAAGTTTGTCTAAAATCCTTTGCCTCTACCCAGTTTAGGTTCTCTGACTGGGGCCTTCTGAATTAGATTGACAATAAAACAGATCAACAGGAGAAAAAGAAACAGATGTTTATTAACATGTGCATTGCTCATACACACGACAGCACGTAGAGTATCTCAAAGGAGTGATTAGAAAGCTTTACAAAATCATGTCCTGCTTTTAGGCAAGTAGGAGGAGGGCAGAGAGCTTTTCTTCCCCCGTTTGAAATTACCTTCAGCTCAAAATAATCCTTAGTCCAAAACCGTGTATTTTGGGATGGAATATTCTGCTGCCCTTCACCATTTATGTTGTTGGCTGCCGTGGTAAGCATCTATTCCGTCTGCCTCTCAAGCCAGAGGAGACCCTTTATGAGCACAACAACAAATAATCTACTATTGATAGTTTACGACCACATTTTCTAATGACTCTACCTGCTCAGAAAAGCTTTCATCATGTGATAGGTGCGGTAGAAAAAGATGCTTATTTAGTGTTTGGACCATAACTTCTTAAGCCATGTTACTCTTTCAGTATCTCACCATTTGTCCTATTTCTCTAAATCACTTTGGTTATCAGCTGATTTTCTTTTCTCAATATTGTATCCTCACTTCACCAATAATATCCACTAAGGTCTTGGGTCAAATTATTTTTATTTGACTGAAATCCACCAGCTTGGCTTAAGAAGAAAGAGGGAATTCACGATACTTATGGAGTGTCTCGTGGTGTCCAGGTCAGGGACACATCTGGGACTCCAGGGGTTCTGGGTCTCTTTCTAGTCTATCTTTTCTATCTACAGATAGACTTTTACTAAGACATAGAGCTGACTGTTCCTAGTTATATAATAAACTGACTGTTCCTGTCACTTTGACTGACTTTCTTTTTCTTACTCAGTTTGGTTCAAGGGCCAAACATCTCTGAGGAAATCAAGTAGAGTCAAAAGATGAAATAGAGAAAAAGGTCACTGATTGTCCCAAATACAATCCTGTGCCATTTCTGGCCTGGTCAATCTTGGCTGCAAGGAGAGGGTTACTGGGGTAAAATGGCCAAAGGAGAAAACTGATGTTACCATGTAGATGTGAGAACCCTTTGGGCTACTCAGAGAGATCATGAGAATCCAGGTGGGACAGCTTAGTAGCTGTATACTATTCTGTCTTTCCTGCATACAATCTTAGCCATTTCCCTGACTATGTCAGGAAACAGTTTTAGGGCTTTGGTGGTCTCTGCTTGAATTTCAGCTTGTTCATTTGTGTAATAACTGACAAACTCGCTAATATCCTTGAAACCAAGCTGTATCTATAAAAAGAGATTCATAAACTTTGGATAAGGCATACCCAGGCTTACCTTGCTGTTGTTCAGTTGCACAGTCATGTCCGACTCTTTGCAACCTCATGGACTGCAGCACTCCAGACCTCCCTGTCCCGCACCAGCTCTCAGACCTTGCCCAAGTTCATGCCCATTGCACTGATGATGCCATGCCATCAACCATCTCACCCTCAAATGCCCTCTTTTCCTCTTGCCCTCAATCTTTCCCAGCATCAGTGACTTTCCCAATGAGTCAGCTGTATGCATCAAGTGACCAAAATACTAGAGCTTCAGCTTCAGCATCAATCCTTCCAAGGGTACATCCAACTGAACTGCTGCTGCTGCTACTGCTAAGTTGCTCCAGTCGTGTCCGACTCTGTGTGATCCCATAGATGGCAGCCCACCAGGCTCCCCCATTCCTGGGAGTCTCCGGGCAAGAATATTGGAGTGGGTTGCCATTTCCTTCTCCAATGCATGAAAGTGAAAATTGAAAGTGAAGTCATTCGGTTGTGTCCAGCTCCTAGCAATCCCATGGCTCCTCCATCCATGGGATTTTCCAGGCAAGAGTGCTGGAGTGGGGTGCCATTGCCTTCTCCATCCAACTGAACAGAGAGTTCCAAAGAATAGCAAAGAGAGATAAAGAAGCCTTCTTCAATGAACAGTGCATACAAATTGAGGAAAACAACAGAAGGGGAAAGACTAGAGATCTCTTCAGGAAAACTGGAATTTCAAGGGAATATTTCATCCAAAAATGGGCACAATAAAGGACAGAAACAGTGGAGATCTAGTAGTCACTGAAGAGATCTGGAAGAGACAGAAAGAATGCACCAAAGAACTTTACAAAAAAGACCTTAATTAGCCAGATAACTACAATGGTGTGGTCAGTCACTCAGAGCCATACATTCTGGAGTGTGACAAGGCTTACCTTACGCATCTAAATTCCCTTTCTCCATTCCTCCTAGATCTGTGTACTCTCTGTGGGAAACAGGAGAAAACCTTGGATGTGAACACAGAGTCAATATTTTGCACTATAGCATGAGTGGCTTGCTGTTGTTCAGTCCCTAAACCATGTCTGACTTTTTGTAACCCCATGAACTGCAGAATACCAGGCCTCCCTGTCCTTCACTATCTCCTGGAGTTTGCTCAAACTCATGTCCATTGAGGTAATGATGTCATCCAACCATCTTAGCCTCTGTTGCCCTCATCTCCTTTCCCAGCATTGGGGTCTTTTCCAATGAGTTGCCTCTTGTATGTATGGCTTGTAGTTTAATTTTCTTTTTCTTTTTTTTTTTTAATAAACTGAAGTTTCTCTGCCCATGCTGATAATCTCTCATTTACAGTTTTGTAATTGCTCTTGTGGATCTTCCCACATTAACTATACCAACTTTACTTTGGACCACCTTACTCTGCTCTCTTTTGAGATTCCATATGTATTCCATGGGCTTCCCAGATGGTTCAGTGTTAAAGAATCTGCCTGCCAATGCAGGGGACTCAGGTTCAATCCCTGGAAGATCCCCTGTAGAAGGAAATGGCAACCCATTCCTGCATTCTTGCCCGGAGAATTCCATGGACAGAGGAGCCTTGTGAAATACAATCCATGGGGTCACAAGAGATGAGATATGACTTGGTGACTAAACAACAGAAATATATCCTGTGCTACCCCGACTGTCTCAAATGTATCAGATGTCTGCATTTTATCTTTCCACACTCTCAGAGGGAAGGGATACTTTTTCTTTGGTTCTCATGTTCCCTACAATGCTTGACCTGAGCTAGCACATAGTAGGCATTCATTAAACATTTGCTGTAACACAATAACATTGAGCAGCAACTGTTATGCGTGAATGGGATTGTCAGTTTGGTCCACAAAGAAATCACTTGCGGCAAGTCACAGAGATAGGATTATTTTTTCATCAGAGCATAATTTTGGTTCTTTGATCGGTGGAGCCTTTTTTTCCCCTGACAAAGATTTAAGCACACTGGGTGCTTTCTTTCAATTAATGCTAATGGCAGGGTTTCCAAAGAATACAGCAAATAAGAAGGATAAGAGACAAAGACAACATCCAAAGCTACTTTTATTAAAAAGTAATCTGCAGCTTATCTTAGTTCTTTTGATATCGAATATCCAAAGATACTATTTGAATATTTCCCCCACCAGTACCTCTAAGGTTTTGAAGCCAGGGGCTCACTGAGCTTCACCCTCATCTCTGGCCCAGGACAATGTGCAGCACACACCACACACATCCCCTCTCCTTCCTCCCTCTATCCCCTCTCCTGCTGCTCTTTGCCCCTCCTCCATATTTATGAGAGGGAAAGGGCCAGCGGTGGCTATCACGGCCTTATTATCTGTTTCTACAGAGTATGCTCCTTTGTCTTTTACAATTTCTCTCTATCCCTTTCTTTATCTGCAGCCAAAATCCTATTTTTGTGTCATTCTAAGCTAAACCTGCCAAACTATGGGGCTGACTACCCTAAACTGGAAAGCAGATTGCTGGCACGTGTCGATACAGCATGTGTAACTGTAAATACCTAACTTTCTGTACCTGAAACCGATAGCGAGGTGACATTTGCTGAATATGGAAGTAGCTTATTGGATGTGTGAACTTGGTCAAGTTACTTAATCTCTTTCAGTATCAATTTTCATGTCTATAAAGTGAGAATAACAGTACATACCACATAGATTTTCTTCCCAGGTGGTGTTGGTAGAAAAGAACCCGCCTGCCGATGCAGGAGAGTTGAGAGGCAGGTTCAGTGCCTGAGTCAGGAAGATCCCCTGGAAGAGAGCATGACAACCCACTTCAATATTATTGCCTGGAGAATCCCATGAACAGAGGTGCCGGGAGGGTTACAATGCATGGGGTCACACAGAGTCGGACACCACTGAAATGACTTAATATGCACACACGCACCACCCAGATACAATATGAAAATTAAATTGACAATTGTATTAGCATCTTATTACTGTTTCTGTCACATTGCCAATGCTAAAGAAGTTTATTTTATTTCATAGAAATGAATAACTTTTACTTAGTTATTATTGTTATTATTAATAAATATATCATTACTTAACATAATCCTGCTCCGTGAATGCTCACTGAGTTCAAGTATAAAATCCCATGCTAAGTGCTATAGAAAATATTAAGATGAACAAGACAAGGTATGAAGCTTAAAGGAGAGTAGAATCTGATGGGAATGAGATACTTATGCCAACTAACCATATTATTAGACAGAAGGCGGTAAATGCTAGACATGAAGTACAATCCAAAATTAATTAATCATGAGCAATTAATCATGAATGGTTGAATCTGGTAAGGCTTTATTGAAAAGGCGCTATTTGAACTCAACTGCGAAGAATAAGACAGGACAAAATAGACTGTAAGGAAGGAGGAGTACCGCAGTTTGAGTAAGTAGTAGAAGACAAAAATAAATAGCTTATGAAAGAAATATTGGATGATTATTTCCCATTCATTTAATATTTTATTGTATATTTATCTATTTATTTACTTAGAAAGTTAGCCAGTAACTTATTTTGGTAATAACCTACATGCAGAAAAAGGAAAGGATTGCAGTAAACTGTCCTGGATCAGCATTTTCCAGAATATGTTACTGATAGGGATTCCTGGTATTAGTAGCCCTATAGGTATTGATATTGCAAAACATTGTTCTATCCTTTCAGATTCTACTAATATTCTAATAGTTTTCTTAATATTTGCAACCTAACTACTAACACATGTCATATACTTCTGGATTTTCTTACAGTATGGCTTCCTGCCCATCTCCCACCCCACAAAAAAAATCTTGTATGACACAAGCTAGGCCAAGTTATGCCGAAGCAACAACCACAAAATCTGGCTTAGAACAACGAAAAATTGATTTCTCAGTCATGTGAACCGTGTCCAGAACCCTGGCGGAGGGGGGACGCTGCTCTCTGTTGTTACTCAGCGACAGACAGATGGAAGTTCTGTCTAAGTCACGCTTCTGCTGTGGCCAAGGAGGGAAGGATGACTTTCATGGTTCCCCCAAGAAAGGCTGCGTGGCGCTTCATTCACACTTTTTTGTCCAGAGCAAGTCATAGGACCACATCTAATTTCAAGTGTGAGGAAAGAAAACTTATTATGCGCCTGGGGATGGGGAGGAAAACTTGGATATTTGTAAACAGGCCTAACGACTACCATACTCAGATTACACAATTAAAATGAGACTGCAGAATTTCTCGTTCTTTAACACACTGATGTAAAATACAAATCTCCCAGAAGATGTTATAGTATGAGACTGTCATTGTTTTCTGAATCTGGGACCTTTTTTTTTTTTCCTTCAATAATCTACATTATCATTTCGTGGAATCCAAATTAGGAATTTTTTATATACCGTAAAGGCTATTTTTAATTGACTATGTTTATAAATAGGAACTGAGAAAGGATTGGTGTTCACGGACTTGAATGGCTGGTAATGCAGTCTGAACTTTTTCAGTATAATAGATAAAACAGATAATCTACAATTTTTGTCATTTGTGATCATCTGCTAAATGCCAAATCTTGTATCATTTATTTTCATACATATTTTCCCAACTAATGCTCGAAAGAGCAACCCCAGAAAGACAACATGAGTTCCATTTTGTAGACTCTCATTTTGTAATTTTTGAGGAAATCAGAAATCAAGGAAATTGAATAACTTACATACGACCTTGTTAGTGAGTGGCAGGGCTTGGGTTTGTATCTGAGCTGTGTGGCCCCTGAATTCATGTCCTTTCTTCTAGTATAAGACTAGAATGTTGACTAGAACCTCCCTGGGATGACTATTAAGGTTCTCCAGTGAAACAGAATCAATAGGATATTTATTTATGTATTTATCTATCTGTAATGAGGACTGGCAACTCTGAAATTTATAGGCTAGGCCTGAAGACTGGAAACTCAGGCAGGATTTCTACATTACTAAGGCAGAATTTTCTCTTCTTTTTCTGAAAACCTTAGTTTTCTTTCTTTCTTTCTTTCCTTTTTTTTTTTTTTTTTTGTGTGTGTGTGCTTCTCTTGAGGCCTTTAACTAACTGGATGAGACCTACCTATATTATGAACACTGTTCTGCTTTACTTAAAGTCAACTGGTTGTGAAAGTTAATCCCATCTACAGAATACCTTTACAGTAACATCCAGACTAGCATATGACCAAACAACAGGGCATCATAGCCTAGCCAAGGTGACACATAAAATTAACCATGACAAAAAAATAAATGCTCTTAAGAAAAGTTAAAAAGAGATAAAATAGCAATCTAAATTCTTAGCTTGGTACATCTAGGATGAGAAATTCCATTCGAGAGAAAGTTGTTTTTGTTTTTTTGGTCTTTGTTTCTATTCCTGCTCCTTATCTTTCAAATTAATTCTATCCTCAGGACCAGTAAAGTTGTCAGGACATTCTAACCTGGCTTCCACATCCCATCCTCATCTACTTCTCAGGAACGATGCTCCTAGGACCCTGTTAATCAGGCTTTTTGTTTTGACTTTGTCTCATTCTCCCTTCATCTTCATTTTTCTGTTTTCCCATCACTAACTCTTCCTATAACATCAGTTTAAAATTTTTCTATTTGTAAGTAGTAGCCTTCCCTGGTGGCTCAGTGGTAAAGAATCTGCCTTCAATGCAGGAGATGAGGGTTCGATCCCTGGAGAAGATTCCCTGGAAAAGAAAATGGTAACCCACTCCAGTATGCTTGCCTGGGAAATCCCATGGACAGAGGATCCTGGTGGAATACAGTTCACGGGGCTGCGAAAGAGTCAAACACGACTTAGCAACTAAACAACAAGACTCTTCCAACAGAATCTTGCTCTGAAGCTTGATGTGTAAAACGGATGTTCAGCTCTGCTCTAAAGTTGGATAGAGACACTGGAATGTCACCCTTCCCCACCCTGAGTCCTCCCCTCTCACCCAATTTTACACTCCTATCTCCTCTTTGAGCTGCCATGCAGTCAGGGCAAGGTAGAATGAGCACTATGTCACAAAGACACCATGTCAGTAGTTCCCCAGGCTGAAATGGGGACCCCTCACTCCTACAGGAGATCCCCTTAGTCTAGCTTCAGGTTAGTCCCAAGCTGCCCCTGTGGATGGGGCTCTTACTTCTACTGCAGCCCCAAATAATATTCTTTCCTTTGCTCTGTGAATTTTCCAGGTTATTACCAGTGACTGCTTCAGAGCTTGTCATAAACCACCCTATTGGGTGGTTATAGAAGGTGATTAGGTTATAGAAGAATTTACAATAGATTCACCAAAAATACTGTGTTTTGGATCAATGACTTTTTGAGTGGCTTAAGCGCTTTAACAGCTCCATAACCATGTGTCAAACAGACGCAACTGAAAGAAGTAGTTATTGTTTGTTTACAAGAGTCATAATTTTCTTGTACTAATAACATTTACTTCAAAAGTGTCTCACAGAAAGATGATGTCAAAGGCCTTGAGGCCTGGAGTATAAAACCTAACAGTTTGAATATTTTTATCTTAGAAAACAAAGGTCCTTTCTCCCTTGATTGAGTACAAAATTAGCAGTTCCAAAACAACAAAACTGACTTAATTGCTGTATCATTAAGACATATAATTTATGTTAGAGTTCTAAGTGAGGTCTTCCCCCATAAAAGTTCTACCAGTAGCTTAGAAATTTTCATTTTGTGAAATAAACATGCACATTTGTCGCCATGCATATTTGTTGCATTCTGAGGTTAAATTGGTAAAACAGGACTTGTATCTAGTGGCCAAGTATGGCATGAATACTCTATTCGTCTTTTGACAGGGATTCAAGTTCCCCTGAACTAGATGCAAACTGTAAGAGCAAACCTGTGGCCCTGATCACCATTCCTCTGTTAATATTTGTTTTACTTAGACTGAAAGATCCCTGGTCAGACACTTTGCCATGTTATGTACTCTCTCAATGCAAAGTACTGGCATTGTTCCTATTGCCACAAATGAAGCAAATAATGATGCTCTTTTTAATAAAAAGGCACCTTGAAACCCTGTGGCTTGTCAGAGCTTGATTGTGCCAACTGGTTCCCTGCCCCGGTCTCCTATGCACACTAACTAATGATGGGCAAGGGTGCCATGGGGCCTTTGACCAATTAGCACACTGGTCATCCTGAGTCGACTGGAGCTGGCTGGTACCTTGGGACCCTGCGGAATGGTCATCACCTGGGAAACAACATGATGGTATGAGGGCCCAAACCTCTAAACAGAGCAAAACAGCTGTTTTAAGAGTATAACCAGTCCCAATCTCAGTGGAAGGAGCCCTGGGCTAGGCAGGGAGCTCAGGCTACCAGGGGGACCTTGTACAAGGGGGAGCTTGGTCCCATTGTTTAGGACTTCTCTGCTTCTTTCATGGTCTTTCTCCATACTCCTTCCAGGAACAAGTTTTCATCATAATTTTTTTTTTACCATCAAGTCAATATGTTAATTTATAAAGTTTTTAAAGTAAATGTTGCTTCACTTTCTACTGTGCTTGGTCCCTCCGTTGTGTCCAACTCCTTGTGACTCCATAACCCGCCAGGCTCCTCTGTCCATGGGGATTCTCCCGGTAAGAATACTGGAGTGGGTTGCCAAGTTCTCCTCCAGGAGATCTTCCCAACCCAGGGACTGAACACAGGTCTCCCGCATTGCAGGAGGATTCTTCACCATCTGAGCCGCCAGAGAAGCCCTTGCTTCACCTTCCTCCACCTGTGAGTTCCAATTCTGACGTCTCTGTAGAATACACTAGACACAGTTGAGATGAGGGCAGGATGAGGGGACGTGATGATGATGATGACAATGAAGGGGATGATGACAGCAAACATTTTTAGAAGGCTCATCTGACTTGTGCCAACTCTGGTGTAAGTGTTTTCCAAGTAAAACCTAGACAGACAATTGTGCAGGGTGTTCCCTGAGCAAGGGTGACCTGGTAAGGGGAGGGGGTGAATGGGCTGAAATCTAGTGGGTCGCTTTGCTTGCCATGCTGTGTACCCTACAGAGGGGATGTGTGTCCACCCTGAAAGGACCCCTTTGTCTAATTTCCACAATGTGCTGCAAACCATTAGCCGCTATGCTTATATGAACTCATCTATTTCATCCCCACAACAGTTCTTTGGAGTATTGTTTTCAAATACTTTCAAATATGAGGCAATTAATGCCCAGAGAGTTTAATGAAATTCCCAAGAATACAAGTGACTGTGCCAGGATTTGAAAACTGCAGTCAGAGCAAAACCCACACCCCAGTGAACAGTAGCAGCAAGATTTGTGCCATGACTGCATCTAGAAGCTACCCCTTTTTTTCTCCTATGATGGCACTTAAAATATTTTCTATATCATTTACATCCTTGTTCATACCACCCCCCCATACCTAAAGTAACCTGAACTTCGCAAAAGTTTTATGATACACTATAAAATATATTCTAAATGTTTTCTAGTCTTAATCTTTAAATTATATTTTTTAGGAGATGCCATATCATGACTAAGTGCAGAAAGAAAAGGGTCATCAAATGTGGGGAGAGCGCAGGTTCCCACAGGAAGCTGAGTAAACAAAATCTAACTTTGTGCTTTCTTATTCAGCAGCTGTAACCTTTCCTCTTTAGGTGCTATCCAGTATATGCAAATGGATGTCTGGATGCACTGAAATGCTTTGTAAATCTTAGTGATAAGTAGTTTTTATCTAAATGTAAAAATGATACCTTTGTCCTCAACTAGTTGACATTAAAAGGTTTCTATGGGGAGATGGAGCAGTAAGGACATCAATGTCATTACGCCACCTTGTGGCAGATGATTGATTTTCAGCCTCTTTGGATCTCTGTTTATGGAGAATTTTAAGGGCTTCTTGGGTATTGATAATATCCAGCTCTTTTCTGTGGCAAAGATGCTGATGTGAACGTAGCCCTGAGAATCAGCCTCTGTGTGTGTGTGTGTGTGTGTGTGTGTGTGTGTGTGTCTAGGGATGTTTTCCATTCACGAGTTGCATGGCCAGGCTTACCCCCTTCTTCAACTCTGCTCTCCTGAACTCAGTGAACACCAACACAATGGAAAGTGTTGAAGCAGAAGCAATGCTGTACAAACTTCAGCTCAACACAGTCTAGAACCTATTTTAGGACGCTGCGCAGTTATCGCACACTCAAATATTACTTGCTAAGAAAATGTGTTACTAATAGAAAGTGGGTCTTGCTTGCTGAGGTTGCAATTCAGCATTTCTAACAACAATTCCCACCTGTTCCCTAGGCAACACACTGAGCACAGCACCTTGTAGTTACTACAGTCATGTCAAAGCATGGTTGTAACTCTCAGAAAGAATGAGAAAAGATAGTAATAACTTCTGTAATTATAAATCCCTAACAGCCTCCAAAGGAATAAGACTGAAGGATAAAAAATGCATGTAAATATAGGTCTCTGGCAAACACAATCATCTCAAGAAAAGAAAGGGGATTAGGGTTTAAATATGTAAGAAAAAAGAACTGAAAAGTAATAAAATTTCAAAAGATGCAATACATTGTGTTAATGCCACAGATGTTTCTAAGGTATTTGAGAGTAACTAGAATGAATACTTTGAGTAATTTATTGGAGTCAAAGAGATAAGAGCCTTGAACACACTCATTCCTAGCAGGAACAGGCTGTGGAAGGTGTTGATTGTTCCGATCAGGGAGAAGTATATTTAAAATGAAGAGAGTACATTTATGAAGCCGCACAGATTTACAGCTGTGAAGCTATTGATATAATTTGGGGATGTACCTCTAAATTTTCTGGGGAGATGAGCTCCAAGAAAAGAAATACTGAGGAAAGAAGTCTGAAAAGGAAAGCGTGTCATCTGAGGCGATTGTCAAATATCATCAAGACCAAGAAGAGAATAAACCTGACTAACAAACGAAGATCATGGCATCCGGTCCCATCACTTCATGGGAAATAGATGGGGAAACAGTGGAAATAGTGTCAGACTGCATTTTTGGGGGCTCCAAAATCACTGCAGATGGTGACTGCAGCCATGAAATTAAAAGATACTTACTCCTTGGAAGAAAAGTTATGACCAACCTAGATAGCATATTCAAAAGCAGAGACATTACTTTGCCAACTAAGGTCCATCTAGTCAGGGCTATGGTTTTTCCTGTGGTCGTGTATGGATATGAGGGTTAGACTGTGAAGAAGGCTGAGCGCCGAAGAATTGATGCTTTTGAACTGTGGTGTTGGAGAAGACTCTTGAGAGTCCCTTGGACTGCAAGGAGATCCAACCAGTCCATTCTGAAGGAGATAAACCCTGGGATTTCTTTGGAAGGAATGATGTTAAAGCTGAGACTCCAGTACTTTGGCCACCTCATGCGAAGAGTTGACTCATTGGAAAAGACTTTGATGCTGGGAGAGATTGGGGGCAGGAGAAGAAGGGGACGACAGGATGAGATGGCTGGATGGCATCACTGACTCGATGGACGTGAGTCTGAGTGAACTCTGGGAGTTGGTGATGGACAGGGAGGCCTGGCGTGCTGCGATTCATGGGGGTCGCAAAGGGTCGGGACATGACTGAGCAACTGAACTGAACTGAACTGAACATCTGAAGACACATGTAAACCTTTTCAAACCTTGAGGACAGAAGGACGGAGATCTGGATGTTTGACAATCCAAGCCAGGCCTCAGGAGTGGGAAATCTGTGAACTTATCTGAGAACAGAGCTTACTATGCCTGAGTGATAACATGTCACTACAAGGAATTTTCAGAACTTAACATTCCTAAGGCATCTCTTGCACAGTTTGCAAGCATAGGTAGTGGTTTAAGTTGTTAAGTTGCATTCGACTCTTAAAACCTCATGGACCGTAGCGCGCCAGACTCCTCCGTTCATAGGATTCTCCAGGCAAGAATACTGGAGTGGGGAGCCATTTCCTCCTCCAGGAGATCTTGACCCAGGAGTTGAACCCAGATCTCCTGCATTGCAGGCAACTTCTTCACCAGCTGAGCTACCAGGGAGGCCCTGGCAGCTTAGAAGGGGTTTCCAGAGAAGGCAAACCACTTTTTAAGGAGGAGAGAAAACTTCTGGTGAGGGGAAGGAGAATTGAAGCTGTCACATGAGATGAATTGAATTTTAGACTCACAGCCAGACACTGCAGACCAGGGGTGGGGGGTGGATGGGAAGCCCTAAGGATGTAGAAACCTATTACTGTATAATCAAAGGCTTCTGGCCAGTGAGTCTTAGAATAGATAAAAATGAAGCAATAATTAGCAGCATTTTAAATATCCCTCTCAAATAGACTACCAAGATTTTCCTCCCTCAGGAGGTCTATAGCTAAAGATGGATATAAAATTGGGAGGGAAATTCTGAGTTTCTAGTGTCTGAATGGCAGTCTGAGTAATTTACCAGGTCTCTGGGAAGAAAAAGAGTAACTGTCCAAATTTTCAGTCAATATTTACCTCTTGGGTTAATAAATCTTGCTCCTGATCTCAGCAGAAGTCAATACCTCCTGATTACTATATGCATGTGCCTCTTTGGTCTTTCTGTTTACCCAAACAAGACATGGAATGAGTCACCCTTTTCCCAAGAGCCCTTCTCTTAGGTCATGGGTGTAGACTGAATAATTGCTCACATATCAAATGTGCAGGCAAGTTGCCAATAATTAGAGCAATAGCTCAATGTTCATTTGAATCACCAATTCTAATGTGTTGGCTTTTCCACTTTAGGCTTTGGGAGTGGTATTCAGAGATGAAGCAGGGCTGAGGTATTCCTATGAAGCATTCAAAGCTTGTAAACGAGGAAGTAGCATGGGAGGCAGAAGCAAAGAAGGAAAAATATATAGCATTTAAAGACTCAAAACAGATCTAACTTTGAGTCCTGTTTATGCCGCTTAATGGCTACAAGTTAATCATTCAATTTCTTTGCACTTGAGCTGTTGGCTTTGTTAAATAGGACCGATAACTGGCCTTAAAAGGTTGTTGTGAGAGTTAAATAGATCCCAAATATGGAAATGACTTATCTTTTAAAGCAAATAATACATTGCCATTTGAAGCCTAAGAAAGACATGAGTTTGAATCAGTCCCAGCAGTGAACCCATTAAAAAGAAAAAACAAAGCAAATATATTTCCTTTTAAAGGTGTATTGATCTGTTAGGAACATGATACTTCGAGAATATTTTTAAAGTGAGGTTAGCATGTGTACATTTCTTCATACTCATCACTTTCCCCTCACTTTAAAGGCTGCTGCCGTGACTCAAACATCTTAGCTCGGGAGAGATGATCAAGATTGGTGATTTTTCCCTCCTGCCTTCTTCAAAACAAATTTTTCTTTTAAGAAAAGCAGGGCAACTTACATCTTTATAGTTCAATTTGGTACAGTATGTTGACTTGACAACTCTAATTTTGTCAAGGCAGAGAGAAAATGGAAACATGAGACAATTAAATTCCATCGTGTATATTTACTAGGTAAAGGCTGCAGTTTGCCATGGAAATTAAGTAGAATTCCAGCTCATCAGCCTGGGGTCAAAGCGATGGCCTTTGGGTTTTGTACACATGGTCCATCATGGTGACAAAAAAATGACTGATTTAAAATGACCAAACAAAGAGGTTTGGTGTTTGTTTTATGTAGATACGTTTAAGTGTACAAATAATTCTTTCAGTTCTACCAATTTGTGTTGATGGGTATATGATGCCAATGAACTGGCACAGAGGTGAGAGATGTGCCCTAATCCTAGCTTACTGTTGGATAACCCTGGGTGGTCCTCTTTACTTTTCTTTGACTGCATTTCCCAGGGATAGAACTTGACTGTCATCTTGCCCATCAAAATATAAAGAATGCTTTAAATACTAATCATTTCATACACTAAAAATTGTTCTGCTCTATTCTGATGTAAAGAATCTGCACATGTTTCACATTTTAAACAACACTCTCAGCAAATTTTACAGTCAGGTTGGTGAGTGAAGCTCCACTGAGAACAATGGTTCTTTGTTTACATTCTGAAGAGTCTTTTATAGTTTACTTTTCAATTTTTAAAATTTATTGAAAACTTTTTAAATCTAAGTTTATCTAATTTATTTATAGTCATTGAAAAAATTAGACATAAAAGAAAGAAAAAAGTAAATTTTTAAAAAGTTAAAAATCCTGAAATCCAGATAAAGCCACCGATCTTTCTCATTTCATTCAATAAATATTTTTGAATTATAAAAAATAATACCTCCTCTTAATATGATGTAAATAGTTATAAGGTATGTTAAGAAAAAGCTTATAGTTTTCCCACATTACTGAGGTAATCAAAATTAGCAGTTTGGGCTTCCCTCATAGCTCAGTCCATAAAGAATCTACCTGCAATGTAAAGAAGACCCAGGTTTGATTCCTGGGTCAGGAAGATCGCTTGGAGAAAGAAATGGCAACCCACTCCAGTGTTCTTGCCTAGAGAATCCCATGGACAGAGGAGCCTGGCAGGCTACATAGGGTCACAAGAGTCCATAGGGTCACAAGAGTCAGACATGACTCACAGCCTAAACCATCACCACCATGAATCATTTCTGCTTCCCTCATGGCTCAGTGGTAAAGAATTTGCTGCCAAAGCAGGAGATGTGGGTTTGATCCTCAGGTCAGGAAGATCCCCTGGAGAATGAAATGGTAACACACTCCAGTAGTCTTGCCTGGGAAATCCCATGGACAGAAGAGCCTGGTGGGCTACAGTACATGGGGTTGCAAAAGAGCTGGACACGACTTAGCAACTAAACAACAACAGTAAATCATTTAGCACTTTCCTTACTCTCAAAATATATACGTAAACAAATAGATAATTTTACATTTTAAGCAAAAGTTGAATCATAATATATACATTATTCTGTAATCATATTTTTGATACTATTACTGTTAAATTTAGCGTGTATTTACATAATACTTTTTCAGTTAGAAGTATAATGTTTGATTGTATGAGTGTGCAGAGCATTTATTATCCCATGACTTCTGTGTCAGTAATCTGGGAGAAGCTCAGTTTGGTTGTTCTGGCTTTGGGTTTCTCTTGAGGCTGCAGTCAAGGTGTTGGCTAGGTTTGCAGTCACCTGAAGGTTTCACTGGGATGGGAAGATCTGTTCCCAAAGCACCTTACTCACATGGCTGTTGGTTGGAGTTCTCAGTTCCTTGCCAGTTGTTGGAAGACCATATCTATTTTTTTTTACATGTAGGCCCCTACATAGGGCTGCTTGAGTGTCTGGCTTTCCCCTGGGTAATTAATCCGACAGAGAATGAGGTGAATGAATCTGTGATTTTTATGACCTATCCCTGGAAGTTTCATAACATCATTTCCATGGTGCAGTTAAGAAGCATCTAAGTTGTTCTCCTCTTTGCTAACACACAAAGGTGATAAAAATTACCTATGTGTGCTGACATTTTTGTTTATGCCAGTTGCCAAAAGTAGTATTTCTCATATGACATTTCAATAGAAAACCGTTACATTATTTTTCAGGCTGGTGTAGCAATTCCTTTATTAGCAAATGAATGTTGGGGAGATCTTTCTTTACAACCTTATAGATATGGATGTTAAATTTTTTGCCAACAATGCACGTAACCACATATAATTATCTAGATTATTCCTATGTACTTATATACCCTATAGATATAGCTGGTATACATAGGTAAGATAGGATATGTTCTACTGTTTTTTAAACAAAAAAATAGCCTCTTTTATTTATAACCTTTGCAACTCGGTTTTAAAATTTATTCATCAGCATATTACACACACATATTGTAAATGAATTTTTCTGATAATATATATAAATTTCTATAATAATTCATCCTAATGGCTGAATAGCATACTCATTTATAAATGTATCATTATTATTTAATAGGTCAGTTATTGTTATTAATGTAAGTTGGCTTCCATTTTTTTCTATTATTATAAAGATAAAGCACTAAGTATTTTAAAATGTACAGTTTTGAGGACTGATATGACGATTCTTTTCTCACTTCATTTTATAGTAATACACTTGGGCAGGAACTAAGCTAAATAAGTCATGAACTTGTTGAATGCCCGTATGAAACTATAATTTCTTTGAGAATGGATACGTAAGAGCTTTTATCAGAAGACATATAAGAGTTGATATTGTTGATAAACAATATCCTTTTTTTAATCTTTGATTATTGTGGGTTCTCTTCACCAGAAAACAAAGCTGTTCTTTTCTTTCTCCACCCACTGCCAAGTTCATAACTTTCTAGATAGGATTTCATTGAATTTGCAATAATTATGTAGTGTTTCTAATAATTATGTAGTGTTTCTAGGCATCTGTTTGAAAACAAGGTGAGAGTAGTTCCTGTAGAAGATTTCTCCTTTTCCTACTACTAGTTAACATCTATTTAGCCTTTACTTTAATGCCAGATACTTCACTGAGTACTTTGTAAGCATTATCTCATTCAGGTCTCTCTACACTTTATGAACTATTGATATTTCCAGCTTTCAAATATGGAAAATGCATCTTAGAAAGTTTAGTGCTCATCCAGAATCTTGCAGCTATATATGGAGCACAAACCACATGGGTCTGACTCCAAAGCCTCAGTTTGTGACCACTACATTCTCTACTGTCAGTACTAATGCTATGAAACTTGCTTGAAGTTAAGAGCATTTAAAGACATTTGTGGTATGCAATATTCTTGGAAGGTCTTTACTATCACAGTAATTTAATGCTTCTTATCTTGCTACATGCCAACTTTGCCAATGTCAATTTTTTTCTTCTTCTGGCCTGTTTTGCTTTGTCAATGTCAATATTTTCAAGGGCAGATTTGTACACAGGAAAGATTATTCAGAGGTTGAGTTTAGTTAAAAGTATATTTGAGTCATTAAATGCAAAAATTTGAAAACTTAGCTCTTCTATAATCTTATATTTATAAGTCTGGCAAATTTAGCAATCACTTTTATGAGGTCTTTGATTAATGTTTAGTCCAATTTACAAACTAAGTTAATTAAACTCCTTTGAACATTTTAAACTAAATTTATAAGTTAAATATATTTGACTTCTTATTTAGACACTTCAAATAGGTGATTTAAAAACAAATTTTCCAGAATACTTAACATAGCTCTAATGACTCTGATAAATTAAACCTAGAAATAATATGGACCTTAAGTTTTCTAAAATGTTTTAATATTTTATTCACTTACTGTAATTACTATTTAAGCTAAATAAAATTTCTGCTTAACTGCACAGGCCTAAACCAACTGCTAATTATACATTTTAGGTTGGATCATAAGTTTTACCTATTCTTTAAACTAAAATATTTTAAATATTATAAATACTCAAAAGTGAAGCATATTTCCTTAGTTCTTAAATATTAACACTATGTTTTTGATTATCTTAAATATATCTGTAATTAATTCTAAACTTTCAGTTCAATAAAATGCTACCAATGAAACATTTTATCCTAAGCAGTTGTTGGGGATAATTTCTTACAGATGAGTGTATATCAGGAGATAAGGGATAACATGATGAATGAATGATTTCTAGTGACCTGATGGGATATGTAGAGCCCTATGCATAGTCATTATGTCACAGGCATGAAAACATTAAAACACAAAAGAAATGGTTGATCTCATAACCTAAGTATCCTTGACTTTCATCTACTCAAGGAAGCCTGTTACCCGACTTGAGCTCTGACCTCATTTGAAGGTATGTGCACTCATAGTTACATTCTTCAAAGCAGAGGTATTTAATTTAACTGGCCAGTTAAATGAATTGTGATGGTGGCCAGGGAAAAATGGTAGAGGTTGCCTATAAAAAGAAAAGTAACTGTAACATTACCACCTAGAGATTCCCAAGGAAGGAAAAGCGGACTGTGAAGAAGGCTGAGAGCCGAAGAATTGATGCTTTTGAACTGTGGTGTTGGAGAAGACTCTTGAGAGTCCCTTGGACTGCAAGGAGATCCAACCAGGAGCCATTCTAAAGGAAATCAGCCCTGGGATTTCTTTGGGAGGAATGATGCTGAAGCTGAAACTCCAGTACTTTGGCCACCTCATGAGAAGAGTTGACTCATTGGAAAAGACTCTGATGCTGGGAGGGATTGAGGGGCAGGAGGAGAAGAGGACAACAGAGGATGAGATGGCTGGATGGCATCACTGACTCGATGGATGTGAGTTTGAGTGAACTCTGGGACGTGATGGACAGGGAGGCCTGGTGTGCTGCGATTCATGGGGTCGCAAAGAGTCGGACATGACTGAGTGACTGAACTGAACTGAACTGAACTGAAACACTCTATATTGCTCAAGAAGCTCCTTTTCACTAAAGAGGAGTCTAATAGCACTGACATTTTGGAACAATCCACAGTCAAGTGGTCAGAATCTAGGATTCCAGTTCTAGGAGAATGGAAGGGAGATGAGAACAAAGGAAGATAAGAAAGGTATCCATGGAAGACCTACCACTGTAGATTGGCTGGGTCTACAGAGAGGTGAATGAGATGTCCAAGTCACAAAATGCAAGTTCAATCTTCTAATTAGGAAAAGTGATAAGATTAAGAAGGTATTTATAATGTTTATAATTGTACTTATAATATACTTATAATTATGTCTTATATAGCAAATAAGTAGTTTGGTTTAAGAAGTTTCAGTATTGCTTAATTTAAACGATGCAAAAATATAGCTCAAGTGATTTCCAACTTTTTTCTCATTCATTGTTGGCCTTGAATTACTTTTGCCTTGACTTAGTATGGATTTTGAGTCAGAAAAGGTCTCAAGGAAAATAGATGAACTTTAAATTAGCATAACTCAAGATTATTTGCAAAAATGCAGGAAGATTGTAGACAACCACAAGGGATGGTACTGTTAGACAAGGGGCTGGCTGGTAATAGCAGGAGAACAGCCACCATCCCTAAGCACGAAGGGGCAGGGGGACAGAGCAGCTACTAGAGCCAGGAAGGAGATGTGTAGAGAAGCTAGCATGAAAAGAGCTGTAACTTTCAGCATGAAGACGTAACCACCAGGAGACCGTGTAGAGAGGGAAATAGAGGAATTATTGTGCTCCTGGCTGTCCTCTCTTCCTCCAATCCTGCAGAGGTGCTCTCTGGTTAAACCCAGTAGGAAATCAGAGAGCAAGGGAATAATTTAATTTGTTCTGATAGGCCAGTCTCCCAGAAAGCAGAATGGGGAAGGAAAGAGAATTTTTCTAGAAGTGTAAACAGATAATAAGCAGCACAGCTGTCGTGCTTTAAGCCTCATATATCCTCACATAACCACTTCTAGCACAAGAATGAGTGCCTCTCTTCATTTTTCTCTATTATTATTATTTTAGAAAGAAAGAAACCTTTCTCAGAAGCTTCTCAGATTTTCTCATAGATTTGTTGTTCTAGTATGTTCCAATTACAAGAGTGAATAGGAAAGTTAGTATCATAAGTGGAGGGACATGCAGGACATCACCCTTGGGTGGGCAGTCAACAGTGTGCAAGTTATAAGAAAACTGCATTTCTTTGGAAATTTTGAAAAGATACAGTAAATGACTAATAGTAAAAGGCGAATATGAAAAAGTGTCACAAGAGTGTGGAACAGCTGGAATTCTCATATATTGCTGGTTGGAGTGTAAAATGGTATAGCCACTCTAGAAAATAATATGATAGTTTCTCAGAACACCAATTATACTCCTACCATACAGTATAGTCATTCCATTTGTAGATATTACACACCAGAATGAAAGCATGCTAGTACAAACTTATGCAAGATGCTCATAGCAACCTTATTTGTAGTAGCCTTGAACTGGTAACAACCCAAATACCACTCAACAGATTATGGTGTATACATACAATGAAATACAACTCAACATTAAAAAGAATGAACTGTTGATACACACAACATGGATGAATCTCAGTTATGTTGAATGAAAGAATCCTGAGAAAAAGGAACACTATGTGAATCTATTTAATATAAAACTCTAGAAAATAGGTGTAAACTATAGTGACAGAAAGCAGGTTAGAGTCAGTTCAGTTCAGTTGCTGAGTTGTGTTCACTCTTTGCGACCCCATGGACTGCAGCACCCCAGGCTTCCCTGTCCATCACCAACTCCTGGAGCTTACTTTAACTCATGTCCATAGTCAGTGATGCCATCCAATCATATCCACCTCTGTCATACCCTTCTCCTCCCGCCTTCAATCTTTCCAGCCTCAGTTCAGTTCACTTCAGTCACTCAGTCGTGTTCAACTCTTTGCAACCCCATGAATCACAGCATGCCTGGCCTCCCTGTCCATCACCAACTCCCGGAGTTCACTCAATTCATGTCCATCGAGTCGGTGATGCCATCAGCCATCTCATCCACTGTCGTCCCCTTCTTCTCCTGCCTTCAATCCCTCCCAGCATCAGAGTCTTTTCCAATGAGTCAACTCTTCGCATGAGGTGGCCAAAGTACTGGAGTCTCAGCTTTAGCATCATTCCTTCCAAAGAAATCCCAGGGCTGATCTCCTTCAGAATGGACTGGTTGGATCTCCTTGCAGTCCAAGGGACTCTCAAGAGTCTTCTCCAATACCACACTTCAAAAGAATCAATTCTTCAGCACCCAGCCTTCTTCACAGTCCAACTCTCACATCCATACATGACCACAGGAAAAACCATAGCCTTGACTAGAAGGACCTTAGGCGGCAAAGTAATGTCTCTGCTTTTGAATATACTATCTAGGTTGGTCATAACTTTTCTTCCAAGGAGTAAACATCTTCTAATTTCATGGCTGCAATCATCATCTGCACTGATTTTGGAGCCCCCCAAAATAAAGTCTGACACTGTTTCCACTGTTTCCCCATCTATTTCCCATGAGGGATGGGACCAGATGCCATGATCTTCATTTTCTTAATGTTGAGCTTTAAGCCAACTTTTTCACTCTCCACTTTCACTTTCATCAAGAAGCCTTTTAGTTCCTCTTCACTTTCTGCCATACGGGTGGTGTCATCGGCATATCTGAGGTTATTGATATTTCTCCCGGCAATCTTGATTCCAGCTTATGTTTCTTCCAGTCCAGCGTTTCTCATGATGTACTCTGCATAGAAGTTAAATAAGCAGGGTGACAATATACAGCCTTGACATACTCCTTTTCCTATTTGGAACCAGTCTGTTGTTCCATGTCCAGTTCTAACTGGTGCTTCCTGACCTGCATACAGATTTCTCAAGAGGCAGGTCAGGTGGTCTGGTATTCCCATCTCTTTCAGAATTTTCCACAGTTTATTGTGATCCACACAGTCAAAGTCTTTGGCATAGTCAATAAAGCAGAAATATATGGTTTTCTGGAACTCTTGCTTTTTCCATGATCCAGCAGATGTTGGCAATTTGATCTCTGGTTCCTCTGCCTTTTCTAAAACCAGCTGAACATCAGAAAGTTCATGGTTCACATATTGCTGAATGAAGCCTGGCTTGGACTAGCGTGTGAGATCAGTGCAATTGTGCGGTAGTTCGAGCATTCTTTGGCATTGCCTTTCTTTGGGACTGGAATGAATACTGACCTTTTCCAGTCTTGTGGCCACTGCTGAGTTTTCCAAATTTGCTGGCATGTTGAGTGCAGCACTTTCTCAGCATCATCTTTCAGGATTTGAAATAGCTCAACTGGAATTCCATCACCTCCGCTAGCTTTGTTCGTAGTGATGCTTTCTAAGGCCCACTTCACTTCTCATTCCAGGATGTCTGGCTCTAGATGAGTGATCACACCATCGTAATTATCTGGTTTGTGAACATCTGTTTTGTACAGTTCTCCTGTATTCTTGCCACCTCTTCTTAATATCTTCTGCTTCTGTTAGGTCCATAACATTTCTGTCCTTTATTGAGCCCATCTTTGCATGAAATGTTCCCTTGGTATCTCTAATTTTCTTGAAGAGATCTCTAGTCTTTCCCATTCTGTCCAAGGAGCAGTGGCTGCGTGGTCGCAGGAGGGCCTAGAGGAGCTATCCCAAGTTAAAGGTCAGGAAGGGCAGCGGTGAGGAGATGCCCTTCATCCAAGGTAAGGAGCAGTGGCTGTGCTTTGCTGGAACAGCCGTGAAGAGATACCCCATGCCCAAGGTAAGAGAAACCCAAGTAAGATGGTAGATGTTGCAAGAGGGCATCAGAGGGCAGACACACTGAAACCATCCTCACAGAAAACTAGTCAATTTAATCACACTAGGACCACAGCCTTGTCTAACTCAGTGAAAGTAAGCCATACCCATGGGGCAACCCAAGATGGGCAGGTCATGGTGGAGAGGTCTGACAGAATGTGGTCCACTGGAGAAGGGAATGGCAAACCACTTCAGTATTCTTCCCTTGAGAATCCCATGAACAGTATGAAAAGGCAAAATGATAGGATACTGAAAGAGGAACTCCCCAGGTCAATAGGTGCCCAACACGCTACTAGAGATCAGTGGAGAAATAACTCCAGAGAGAATGAAGGGATGGAGCCAAAGCAAAAACAATACCCAGCTGTTGATATGACTGGTGATAGAAGCAAGGTCTGATGCTGTAAAGAGCAATATTGCATAGGAACTTGGAGTGTCAGGTCCATGAATCAAGGCAAATTGGAAGTGGTCAAACAAGAGATGGCAAGAGTGAATGTAGACATTCTAGGAATCAGTGAACTGAAATGGACGGGAATGCGTAAATTTAACTCAGATGACCATTATATCTACTACTGCAGGCAGGAATCCCTCAGAAGAAATGGAGTAGCCATCATGGTCAACAAAAGAGTCCGAAATGCAGTACTTGGATGCAATCTCTAAAACGACAGAATGATCTCTGTTCGTTTCCAAGGCAAACCATTCAATATCACAGTAATCCAAGTCTATGCCCCAACCAGTAACACTGAAGAAGCTGAAGTTGAACAGTTCTATGAAGACCTACAAGACCTTTTAGAACTAACACTCAAAAAAAAAAATGTCCTTTTCATTATAGGGGACTGGAATGCAAAAGTAGGAATTCAAGAAACACCTGGAGTAGCAGGCAAATTTGGCCTTGGAATGTGGAATGAAGCAGGGCAAAGACTAATAGAGTTTTGCCAAGAAAATGCACTGGTCATAGCAAACACCCTCTTCCAACAACACAAGAGAACACTCTACACATGGACATCACCAGATGATCAACACCAAAATCAGATTGATTATATTCTTTGCAGCCAAAGATGGAGAACTCTATACAGTCAGCAAAAACAAGACCAGGAGCTGACTGTGGTTCAGATCATGAAATCCTTATTACCAAATTCAGACTCAAATTAAAGAAAGTAGGGAAAACTGCTAGACCATTCAGGTATGACCTAGATCAAATCCCTTATGATTATACAGTGGAAGTGAGAAATAGATTTAAGGGCCTAGATCTGATAGACAGAGTACCTGATGAACTATGGAATGAGGTTCATGACACTGTACAGGAGACAGGGATCAAGACCATCCCCATGGAAAAGAAATGCAAAAAAGCAAAATGGCTGTCTGGGGAGGCCTTACAAATAGCTGTGAAAAGAAGAGAGGTGAAACGCAAAGGAAAAAAGGAAAGATAAGCATCTGAATGCAGAGTTCCAAAGAACAGCAAGAAGAGATAAGAAAGCCTTCTTCAGCAATCAATGTAAAGAAATAGAGGAAAATGACAGAATGGGAAAGACTAGAGATTCCAGTATCAAGGTCTTTTCAAATGAGACAGTTCTTTCCATCAGGTGGCCAAAGTATTGGAGTTTCGGATTTAGTGTCAGTCCTTCCAATGAATATGCAGAACTGTTTTCCTTTAGGATGGACTGGTTTGATCACTTTGCAGTCCAAGGGACTCTCAAGAGTCTTCTCCAACACCACAGTTCAAAAGCATCAATTCTGTGGTCTCAGCTTTTTTTATAGTCCAACTCTCACATCCATATATGACCACTGGAAAAACCAAAGCTTTGACTAGACAGATTTTTGTTGGCAAAGTAATATCTCTGCTCTTTAATATGATGTCTAGGTTGGTCCTAACTTTTCTTCCAAGGAGCAAATGTCTTTTAATTTCATGGCTGCAGTCACCATCTGCAGTGATTTTGGAGCCCAAGAAAAGAAAGTCTGTCACTGTTCCCACTGTTTCCCCATCTATTTGCCTGAAGTGATGGGACCAGATGCCAAGATTTTCATTTCTTGAATGTTGAGTTTTAAGCCAGCTTTTTCACTCTCCTCTTTCACTTTCATCAAGAGGTTTTTTAGTTGCTCTTTGCTTTCTGCCATAACGGTAATGTCATCTGCACATCTGAGGTTATTAATATTTCTCCCGGCGATCTTGATTCCAGCTTGTGTTTCTTCCAGTGCAGCATTTCTCATGATGTACTCTGCATATAAGTTAAATAAGCAGGATGACAATATACAGCCTTGATGTACTCCTTTTCCTTTTGGAACCAGTCTGTTGTTCCATGTCTAACTGTTGCTTCTTGACCTGCATAAAGATTTCTCAGGAGGCAGGTCAGGTGGTCTGGCATTCCCATCTCTTTAAGAATTTTCCAGGTTGCTGTGATTCACACAGTCAATGGCTTAGGCATAGTCAATAAAGCAGAAGTAGATGTTTTTCTGGAACTCTCTTGCTTTTTTGATGATCCAGCAGATGTTGGCAATTTGCTCTCTGGTTCCTCTGAATTTTCTAAATCCAGCTTGAGCATCTGGAAGTTCATGGTTCATGTTTGTTAAAGCCTGCATTGGAGAATTTGAGCATTACTTTGCTAGCATGTGAGATGAGTACATTTTTGCAGTAGTTTGAGCATTCTTTGGCATTGCCTTTCTTAGGGACTGGAATGAAAACTGACCTTTTCCAGTTCTGTGGCCACTGCTGAGTTTTCCAAATTTGCTGGTGTATTGAGTGCAGCACTTAACAGCATCATCTCTTAGGATTTTAAATAGCTCAACTGGAATTTCATCAGGTTTAGGGGAAAGGAATAAGGAAGGGATAAGTGGAGGATTACAAAAGGCAAAAGGAAACTTTGAGAGTGATTGAATATGCTCATTATCTTATTGCAGTGGTTTCATATATATGTCCATATATATGTCAAAATTGATCAAATGGTATACTTTACATTAATGTGCATACATTAAAATTATATGCAGTGGCAATTGGAATATTTTTTCTCTTCAAGTTCTTCTAACTTTCCAATGTCTGTTTCCTCTAAATAGTTTCCAACTTTGTTTTAGGATACTCATTTTTCTACAGTCTTACATTGTCTAATAATCTTTAATGACTCACCTTTAAGAATGGCTGTTATAAACAGACTGATTAAGATTTCATGTTTTTTTCTGCTGTCTTCTCTCCAAGCCACCCCATACTTGGTTTTATGACATAATAAATGCCTTTTCTGGCAACTAGATAGTTTCAGAAGGGTATGAAATCATCTAAGCAATTAGTCAAATTTTTTTTGAGGCAATGCCCTTTTCACATCTGTGGGCATTATTGTGTCTATCTTCTGTGATTTTCCAGTGGTTAAAGCACTACCATCAGACATCCAATACAGACTTTGCCCAGCTAGACTGTATAATGAATGAGAAAGTTTGTGCTGTTCCTATAAGCCTATCACCTTTAGAAAACAAAGGACTTAGATTGTGTCCTTTTCTCATCTTTGCATACAGAATACACATGAGGCGTAAGACTATATATTGGCAATAATCACAAATACTCAAGATTCGAGTGGAAAGTTCTTAACTTTTTGTGAGAAATTCATATACGTATATGGAGATGGTAGAAATTTCATTACAGGGTAAGTTAGATTAAAAACATAAATTTCTGGAGAAGGAAATGGCAACCCATTCCAGTATTCTTGCCTGGAAAATCCCATTGACTGAGGAGACTGGTGGGCTACACTTCTTGGGGCTGCAGAGTTGGAAGTGACTGGAGTGACTTAGCACACACAATGCTATGAACACTGAGGTGCATGTATATTAACGCAAATGGATAAAGAGGATATGGTGTATATACACAATAAATACTACTCAGTCATAAAGAAGAATGAAATAATGACATTTGCAGCACCATGGATGGATTTGGAGGGCATTATGTTAAGTGAGATAAGTCAGATAAAGACAAATACTCTATGATATCACTTATATATGGAATCTTAAAAATACAACAAACCAGTCACTACAACAAAAAAGAAGACAACTTACAGATAGAGAGAACAAACTAGTGGTTATCAGCGGGGAGAAGGGAGGGGAAGGGCCACACAGAGGCAGGTGATTAAAAGGTACAAACTCTTATGCACTATCTAAGCTACAAGGATATATTGTATAATAAAGTAATATGGCCAATATTTTATAATAAATATAGATGGAGTGTGTGCTTCCCTGCTGTCACAGACTGTAAAGAATCTGCCTACAACGTGGGAGACCTGGGTTCAATCCCTGGGTTTGGAAGATCCCCTGGAGGAGGGCATGGCAATCCACTCCAGTATTCTTGCGGGAGAATCCCCATGGACAGAGGAGCCTAGTGGGCTACAGTCCATGGGGTTGCAAAGAACCAGACATGACTGAGTGACTACACATACACACATAGATGGACTGTAATCTTTAAAAATTATGAATTAGGATGTCGCTCGTGGTCCAGTGGTTAAGAATCTTCTCTGCAATGCAGGGGATGGAGACTCAATCCCTGGTTGGGGAACTAAGATCCCACTTGCTGCTGAGCAGCTAAACCCATGTGTCTCAACTAGAGGGCCTCCACCAGTATGGAGAGATCCCGTGTGATGCCTTGAAGATCCTGACTGCTGCAACTAAGACCCAACACAGCCAAATAAATAAATAAATATTTTTAAAAAGTTATGAGTTACTATATTGTATGGTTGCAACTTATACTGGCCATCAACTGTGTTTCAATTTAAAAATGAAGAGTTTAGCTATTATTAAAAAAACAACCAAAGAATTTGCCGTATCTGCCCACCACCCCTGCCAAAAAAAAAAAAACCACCAGCAACAACAGTTAGCCAGGATAACCTGCCATTTTGTATACCAAGAGTCATCTCTGGAGCTTCCTAAGAGTTAAGAGCCATTGTATGAATTTATATAGAGAGACCAAATGAGGCTGTTTATGAGAAACTTGTTCTCAAAGTTAGTAGAGATTTTAGGCAGGAACTTGCCTGCTGATGGCAAATGGACAAGTCGATGTAAATGTAATTCAGCCCTTAAAATCTAAACCCATAGAAGCGAGGAAATTCACAGTTAAGGGAGGAAATGGGTTGTACAGCGCTTTCTCTAGCTGTGAAGCACAATGGGGTGTACTGAGGGACTGGAGATACCCCGTAGTCTGAGGCTTGAAGGCATCGTTCATGTTTCATCCCTTACTAGCAGATTTCAGAACATTTATGGATTTGAATATTCCTTGTAAAGTACCATCTTTGGGGATACAGTTAGGAAGAAAAGAAACTTCAGTGTTTTTCCTTCCTTATTGCAACAAGGCTGGGGATGAAAGTACGAGGGTGAATTCATATCACATGAAAGAATTTGGGGTGAGTAATCTGAAATATCCATGTCCTGGCTGACTATTCCTCCAGGATTTCATGCATTCCTGATCCATGTGTACAGACCTCAGTTCAGGCAAAGCTACTGGACAAACAGAGATTTGGTGTAACCTAGAAAGTTCTGTTCAGCTTGGATGTACAGAGTTTGATTTCTTATCAACATGAGAGCTATTTGGGACAATGAAAAATCATTTTCCATTTCCACTTCTCTCAACTATGGTATAATAAAATCCGTTTGGCTTGTGCACAATTGGGTGGTTGGCAATGAAGAGAAAAACTCTGAAGTGACCTAGTAACACCCAGCTTGCATGTATTTTGTGGTTTGGGAAAAACAATTTTAAATATACATTTTAAAAGTGTCTTAATCTTGATATGATTTGAAGACTATACAGTAAATATGATACCTCAAGTGAAGAGAGAGTCATAGCTGTTGGAAACCTGAAAGTCTCTCTTTTGCCCCAAAATGAAAGAATGTTGATCTGGCACACAGAACATAGGCATGTATACATGAAAATACACACGCATGTGCGTGTGCACACACACACACACACACACACACCCCTAGAGCAGCATTCAGAGACACACACACACACACACACACACACACACACACACACCCCTAGAGCAGCATTCAGAGACACACACACACACACACACACACACACACACACACACCCCTAGAGCAGCATTCAGAGACCTGCAAAGAGATCTGAAGCATACTCTAGGGAAATAAACTGTATCTTCTCTGCCTTTTTCCTTTCAAAGAAAGTTTCATTATGCAAGTTTGGGTATTCCACATTTCAGGGAAAAGCAGAATAAGAGACCCGAAGCATAGGGAGAAGGATAGCTGCTATCAGAAACAATTATCTAGGAGTGTTGTTATTGATGTCATGTGAATAAACACACTTTTAGTAAGTCAAGGAGCCTATATGGCCACCACCAAGATATAAAGAGCATGTGGCTATATATACTTAAAGTCTTAAAAATGGCTCCACCCCTATCATCTACACTAAAAGAAAAATGTTTATAATAATACATATATTGACTTCTGCTTTCTAGTCAATAACAAGATTTATTGTCCCACTCTTCAGTCAATTTTAACCTCTTTGGGTCAACAAATCTTGATATTGATCCCAACAGAAGTCAATACCTGCTTATTACTTACCTCCACATTTAGACGCCTACCAACAATTCTTATGGGCATCCCTTGACAGGCAAAAGTGAATACTCGCTATCTCCTTTCTATACCAAATACATTTCTGTGATGTTCATGTATAATGTCACTTTTACAAGCCAAAGTTCAGATCTAGTTATAAAACTAAATGAAGAAAAAAGATAGATGGGTTTCAGTAATCTGTAACTATAAGCTAGACAGAGGTTTAGTATTCATTTATAATTACCCCAAAAATAAAATCATGCTTTTTTATATTAATTAGTCTCAAGTCATTTCCTGCATCCGAGATGATTAGACATGATCACAAAAACAATATTTTTGAGAGTGAAAATCTTAATCTGATAGTAAATAAAGTTTAAAATTCTAGACTATTTTAAATGCTTGAAAAGCAGACAAGTCATACATTCCAGCAATTATCCAAATGTCTGCCAAGCTCCAACATCCAAATGTTGAGATATTTGAGATATATAACTTTCATCGTAGTCAAAGATATTCTAGGTTAGATAACTAAGCAGCTTTCAGGAAGGGATTTTTGTTTGTTTGCTTGGCCACTGGAAAGAAATGAAGATCAAGGAAGCAGCCTTGCCTGGGCTTTTTAATGAATGTGAGACAAGTTCTACCAAAGGCAATTATTAAACCATCCCCCAAAGTTGTTTGTTCCGCTTACGAATGCAGTCCTGGTTCCATAAGACCTCTAGGTGTAAAACAGCATCATCAGCTGTCTTGCTAACCTCACCTGTTGAAATATTAAAAAGGAAAAAAAAATACCAATATGTACAAACCCAGAGGCAGACAAAACAAAATACACTCAGGGCTGTAAGGAATTAATTTTTCAAATTCAATAAATAACCTCCATTGCATATGTATGCTAAAATGCTTCAAATTAAAATTCAAGAATACTTATCTTTTGTGCTGTCCTTGAAATACTCTGCCTTCTCTAGATTGACTCACAAACATCATAAGGTCCACATTTAAAACCTCTGTCTTGCTACAGGCAAAATGCCAATAAATAATAACAAAAAGGGAAGAACGAAAAAGACAAATGGGGCAGGTAACACAGATCACTTTATCACCAGCTGAAGTTTGCTGCTGTGAGTTCCTTCTCTTTCAGATTATATAATAGTGAATCAAAAGTGAACATAAACTAAAAATGGAACATAGGAGAAAAAAACCACTTAAATAGTTAGACGTGTGTTAATTCAGAATACATATAAGCTTTCATAATAATTTAAAGCGGTTTTCTAAAAGATGTGAAAGCATGCATGTTCTCTGAATAGCTGCTACTAGCTTGTTAATCAATTTTTATAAGTTTTGTCTAAGAGAGTTAATTTTTTAAAACTGTGCCACTAATTTCACATTATGCTTCCTGAATAAATTCATTAACTTCCCCTACAAGTCTTAGTTGTTATTTTCCAAAATAAAAGGCTCAAAAGTGAAAAATGTGGTAGGGAAAAAGAAGCCTGCTGTTTTATCAACTTCAAACTCCTTTTGAAAATGTAATTTAAGCACTTAGTTTGTATGTTTAGACATATCTGGAAATTCATCTTCAGGTTCATTCCCAATTTTCCCTCTTTGCTTCCAAGAATTACAAAAACAGGGTCATGTACCTTGTCATTCAATTTTCTCAGACAGGTCTTAAAAGGGACTGTGAACAGGACATCTGTGACATGGCTGTAGTGTGTGATGTTTTTAAGGCTAATTTGTAATGGACTTAGGAAATATGAAATAAGAGAGATGATTTCTCAAGTTCAGCACTACTAATAGTTTGGAAGGGAAATTCTTTGTTGGAGGGAGAGGGTACCCCTGTGAATTATAGGTATTTAGCAGATTCCCTGGCCTCTGCCCCACAAGATGCTAGTAGTACCCCTTACCCAGTTGCGACAAGAAAAATATCTTCAGAGACTGCCAAATGTCTCATGAGGAACAGAATTGTCATAGCAAGATAGAGCATTGTTGGTAAAACATCAAGAAATATTGCACAATCATCTACCACTATACTCATGACAGACTGATCAAATCAATGGCCATTTTGGATTACTGTATGCAAAAAAAAAAAAAAAAAGATTATTAAATCACAGCCGCCAAAGATGTTCACTCTGCTTATTAACTGAGCCTTAGTTCTGACATCCTCAGATTTCTACTAAGTGAAAACACAAAATAGAATCCCTTAAAAGTGAAGTCTCCAAGTCTTGAAAGTAGAACCTTAGAATTTTAGAGCTAGAAGGAAACTTGGAGTGCATCTATAAAAGCATTCTCTTTATAGCTGGACAATGAACCTAGCAAGGATATATGACTTGCCCAATTCACACAGCTATTTAGTAATAGAAACAAGAAACCATATATTTGAACTCTGATTCTGGATTCTCCTCTGTATACTAAAATGTAAATCTATTGACTATGGTAGATTGCAGGTTTACTCATGGAACTTTTTCCAGCCCCATTCTTATATGTAAATTTAAAAGATGGTGATAGTATAAATAAAATTTGCTTCAAATTTTTAAGCACAAGACCTTATAACTTTATCATCTCAGATGATAGTTCGCCTAGACTTGATCTTAAATTTAGTACTAAGCATATTCAAGTTGAAATCTACTTTAAAGTACTTTATTGTATTCTTTTGGAAGATGCTTTGGCATAACTAATCAAATGTTACTAGATATTTTCACTTAAATATTTCTTCATCTCCTGAAACTTATCTCTTCTTCAGACTTACCTACAGATTTTCATAACTCTGTGAGCCTCCTAGTCGAAAAACTAACAATACCTTTTCTTACCTTTTTATTTCTTATTGTTTGTTTTCTAAACATTTTCAACATCCTATTTACTCCTTTTCTTCATAATATTTTTGAAAAACAATTCTTTCTTTTCATACTCATTGTTAGCACACCACAGCAGTCCCTATCCATATGTATATAGACTAACAAGTGATGCCAAATTTATTTTGCCATATTTACTCCTTTTTACATCTATTACCAAACCCACCTTGCAGATGACCACCTGAGGATTCCTCCTGCAGAGTTTTATGTCATGGATCTATCAATAAATATTCATGGAACAATTCCTGAGTTAAGGAAATGTTGTAGACATAATTGCTAGGTGGAAGTAGTGAGGTGTGTCATGGAGAGGAAAGAATTTGTGGCCAAAGAAGTCTTAGATCAGGCCCTTACCTTCTGAATTTATGTTTCAGTTGAAATGTACATCGCAGTTAACTAAAGTCTTAGTGCAAGAGCACACATACATGCAAATAGGTAAGTGCAGAAACTTGTCATTTTCTGTTTCAAACTCCTGAGATGATTAATCTTTGAAAACTTTTGGTTTAAAGATAAATCTTAATGACAGTTTGTGAAGACCCTAAAATCCCATTTGTGATCATCTCCGCACTATTATTTTCCATATGTGCTGGTTATAAAACCAGTTTTGGAATGCTATCAACCAACGTGCAATAGCAGCTGAAGTCACCATTTAGTTCAGTTCAGTCGCTCAGTTGAGTCCAACTCTTTGTGACCCCATGGTCTGCAGCACGCCAGGCTTCCCTGTCCATCACCAGTTCCGGGAGTTTACCCAAACCCATGTCCATTGAGTTGGTGATGCCATCCAACAATCTCATCCTCTGTCATCCCCTTCTCTTCCCACCTTCAATCTTTCCCAGCATCAACATCTTTTCCAATGAGTCAGCTATTTGTGTCAGGTGGCCAAAGTATTGGAGTTTCAGCTTCAGCATCAGTCCTTCCAATGAATATTTAGGACTGATTTCTTTTAGGATGGACTGGTTTGATCTGCCTGCAGTCCAAGACTCAAGAGTCTTCTCCAACACCACACTTCAAAAGCATTAATTTTTCAGTGCTCAGCTTTCTTTATACTTCAACTCTCAAATCCATACATGACCACTGGAAAAACCATAGCCTTGACTAGCTGGACCTTTATTGCAAAGTAATGTCTCTGCTTTTGAATATGCTGTCTAGGTTGGTCATAACTTTCCTTCCAAGGAGTAAGTGTCTTTTAATTTCATGGCTGCAGTCACCATCTGCAGTGATTTTGGAGCCCCTCAAAATAAAATCTGCCACCATTTTCACTGTTTCCCATCTATCTGCCATGAAGTGATAGGACCAGATGCCATGATCTTCATTTTCTGAATGTTGAGCTTTAAGTCAACATTTTCATTCTCTTCTTTCACTTTCATCAAGAGGCTCTTCACTTTCTGCCATAAGGGTAGTGACATCTGCGCTTATTGATATTTCTTTCGGCAATCTTGATTCCAGCTTGGGATTCATCCAGCCCAGCATTTCTCATGATGTACTCTGCATATAAGTTAAATAAGCAGGGTGACAATATTCAGCCTTGACATACTCCTTTTCCTATTTGGAACCAGTCTGTTGTTCCATGTCCAGTTCTAACTGTTGCTTCCTGACCTGCATACAGATTTCTCAAGAGACAGGCCAGGTGGTCTGGCATTCCCGTCTCTTTCCGAATATTCCACAGTTTATTGTGATCCACACAGTCAAAGACTTTGGCATGGTTAATAAAGCAGAAATAGATGTTTTTTTTGGAACTCTCTTGCTTTATTGATGATCCAGCAGATGTTGGCAATTTGATCTCTGGTTCCTCTGCCTTTTCTAAAACCGTCTTGAACATCCGGAAGTTCATGGTTCACGTATTGTTGAAGACTGGCTTGGAGAATTTTGAGCATTACTTTACTAGCATGTGAGATGAGTGTGGTAGTTTGAGCATTCTTTGGCATTGCCTTTCTTAGGGACTGGAGTGAATACTGACCTTTTCCAGTCCTGTAGCCACTGCTGAGTTTTCCAAATGTGCTGGCATATTGAGTGCAGCACTTTCACAGTTCCCATTGGCTCTCTGCAAGCCAGAAAGGCAATTCTATCACATGCTCAGACTAGCCAGTGAACACCAGGCTAGGGCCAGTTCAAAGGGACCCTTCTAGTTTTTCAAAAACAATTGGCTCAGACTAATATTTACTCAGGGTTGGGTATTCATACTTGGAGAAGGAAATGGCAGCCTACTCCAGTATTCTTGCCTAGGAAATCCCATGGACAAAGTCTGAACCTCCTGGGATATAGTCCATGGGGTTGCAAAGAGTCAGACATGACTTAGCAACTGAATACCTTTGTTCATATGTCATTGCTCCACCAGTGTCTGTGTTCTTGGTTTACATTTTGTCCTCATGTTAGAAATGAAACTCAGGCCATTAAATGTACAGAAGAGTCAGACACGACTGAGCAACTTCACTTTCACTTTTCACTTTCATGCGTTGGAGAAGGACATGGCAACCCACTCCAGTGTCCTTGCCTGGAGATCCCAGGGATGGCAGAGCCTCGTGGGCTGCTGTCTATGGGGTCACACAAAGTTGAACACGACTGAAGTGACTTAGCAGCAGCAGTAGCAGCAGGACCGAAAGATGGGAGACGATGAATCTTTGGTGAATCTTTTGTCCTCATGTTAGAAATGAAACTCAGACCATTAAATGTACAGTCACAGGACTGAAAGATGGGTGACTATGAATCTTTTTATCAGAACTGCCTCAGTTTGATCTAAGATTTAGATAGTGATTTAGCATTCATCTGTAATAATTATCCTTTCAGTTAAAGTTATATAGTCTCTCTATTTAAAATACAGTTGGCCTAGAGTAGTGGAAATTAAAACAAAAATAAGCAAATGGGACCTAATCAATCTTAAAAGCTTTTGCACAAAGAAGGAAACATAAACAAGAACAAAAGATGATCCTCAGAATGGAAGAAAATAATGGTAAAGCGCAACAACTAACAAATCATTAATCTCCAGAATACATAAGCAGCTCATAGAGCTCAATAGTAGGAAAACAAACACCCCAATCAAAAAATGGGCAAAAGAGCTAACAGTCATTTCTCCAAAGAAGACATACATATTGCCAACAGACACCTGAAAAGATGCTCAACATCACTAATTGTTAGAGAAACGCAAATCAAAACAATGAAGTATCATCTCACACTAGTCAGAATGGCCATCATCAAAAAAAATCTATGAACAATAAATGCTGGAGAGGATACAGAGAAAAGGAAACACTTCTACGTTGTTGGTGGGAGTGTAAACTGATAGTGCCATTATGGAGAATAGTAAGGAGATTCTTTAAAGAACTAGGAATAAATCTACCATATGACCCAGCAACCCCACTATTGGGCATATACCCTGAGAAAACCACAATTCTAAAAGATACATGTATCCCAATGTTCATTGCAGCACTATTTACAATAGTTAAGACATGGAAGCAACGTAGATGTTCATTGACAACTGAACAGATAAAGAATAAGTGGTGTATATATATATATATATATATATATATATATATATATACACACACAGATACACACACGATAAAGGACAGAAATGGTATGGACATAACAGAAGCAGAAGATATTAAGAAGAGGTGGCAAGAATGCACAGAAGAACTGTACAAAAAAGATGTTCACGACCTAGATAATCATGATGGTGTGATCACTCATCTAGAGCCAGACATCCTGGAATGTGAAGTCAAGTGGGCCTTAGAAAGCATCACTATGAACAAAGATAGTGGAGGTGATGGAATTCCAGTGGAGCTATTTCAAATCCTGAAAGATGATGCTGTGGAAGTGCTGCACTCAATATGCCAGCAAATTTGGAAAACTCAGCAGTGGCCACAGGACTGGAAAAGGTCAGTGTTCATGCCAATCCCAAAGAAAGGCAATGCCCAAGAATGCTCAAACTACTGCACAATTGTACTCATCTCACACACTAGTAAAGTAATGCTCAAAATTCTCCAAGCCAAGCTTCAGCAATACATGAACCGTGAACTTCCTAATGTTCAAGCTGGTTTTAGAAAAGGCAGAGGAACCAGAGATCAAATTGCCAACATCTGCTGGATCATGGAAAAAGCAAGAGAGTTCCAGAAAAACATCTATTTCTGCTTTATTGACTATGCCAAAGCCGTTACTCTGTGGATCACAATAAACTGTGGAAAATTCTGAGAGAGATGGAATATCAAACCACCTGACCTGCCTCTTGAGAAATCTGTATGCAGGTCAGGAAGCAACAGTTAGAACTGGACATGGAACAACAGACTGGTTCCAAATAGGAAAAGGAGTACGTCAAGGCTGTATATTGCCACCCTGCTTATTTAATTTCTATGCAGAGTACATCATGAGAAACGCTGGACTGGAAGAAACACAAGCTAGAATCAAGATTGCCAGGAGAAATATCAATAACCTCAGATAGCAGATGACACCACCCTTATGGCAGAAAGTGAAGAGGAACTAAAAAGCCTCTTGCTGCTGTTGCTGCTAAATCGTTTCAGTCGTGTCCAACTCTGTGCGACCCCAGAGATGGCAGCCCACCAGGCTCCCCCATCCCTGGGATTCTCCAGGCAAGAATACTGGAGTGGGTTGCCATTTCCTTCTCCAATGCATGAAAGTGAAAAGTGAAAGTGAAGTCGCTCAGTCGTGTCCAACTCCTAGCGACCCCATGGACTGCAGCCTACCAGGCTCCTTCATCCACTGGGATTCTCCAGGCAAGAGTACTGGAATGCGGTGCCATTGCCTTCTCCTAAAAGCCTCTTGATGAAAGTGAAAGAGGAGAGTGAAAAAGTTGGCTTAAAGCTCAAAATTCAGAAAACGAAGATCATGGCATCTGGTCCCATCACTTCATGGCAAATAGATGGGGAAACAGTGTCAGACTTTCTTTTTTGGGGGCTCCAAAATCACTGCAAATGGTGACTGCAGCCATGAAATTAAAAGATGTTTACTCCTTGGAAGTAAAGTTATGACCAACCTAAATAGCATATTGAAAAGCAGAGACATTACTTTGCTAACAAAGTTCTGTCTAGTCAAGGCTATGGTTTTTCCAGTGGTCATGTATGGATGTGAGAGTTGGACTGTGAAGAAGGCTGAGCGCCGAAGAATTGATGCTTTTGAACTGTGGTGTCAGAGAAGACACTTGAGAGTCCCTTGGACTGCAAGGAGATCCAACCAGTCCATTCTGAATGAGATCAGCCCTGGGATTTCTTTGGAAGGAATGATGCTAAAGCTGAAACTCCAGTTCTTTGGCCACCTCATGCGAAGAGTTGACTCATTGGAAAAGACTTTGATGCTGGGAGGGATTGGGGGCAGGAGGAAGAGGAGATGACCGAGGATGAGATGGCTGGATGGCATCACTGACTCAATGGACATGAATCTGAGTGAACTCCAGGTGTTGGTGATGGACAGGGAGGCCTGGCATGCTGTGATTCATGGGGTCACAAAGAGTCAGACACGTCTGAGCGACTGAACTGAGCTGAACTGATACACACACACATATACATATATAATGGAATATTACTCAGCTATAAAAAGAACACATTTGAGTCAGTTCTAGTGAGGTCAATGAACCTAGAGCCTGTTATACAGAGTGAAGCAAATCAGAAAGAGAGAAATAAGTATCATATATTAATGCATATATATGGACTCTAGAAAAATGGTATTGATGAATCTATTTTCAGGAAAGGAATGGAGACGCAGATGTAGAGAATGGACTTGTGGGCACAAAGGAAGATGGAGAGAGTGGGATGAATGGAAATAGTAGCATCAACATGTATATACACTATTATGTGTGAGACGGATAACTGGTAAGAAGTTGTTATGTAGCACAGGGAGCCAAGTCTGCTTCTCAATGATGACCTGGAGGGATGAGATGGGGGGAGGAGAAGCAGGGGACAGAGGGACGGGTATGTACATTTAACTTTGGCTGGTTCACATTGTTGTATGGCAGAAACCAACACAAAACTGTAAAACACTTCAGTCAGTTCAGCTCAGTTGCTCAGTCATGTCCGACTCTTTGTGACCCCATGGACTGCATCACTCTAGGCTTTCCTGTCCATCACCAACACCCGGAGTTTACTCAAACTCACTTTCATTGAGTTGGTGATGCCATCCAACCATCTCATCCTTTGTCGTCCCCTTCCCCTCCCACCTTCAATCTTTCCCAGCATTAGGGTCTTTTCCAATGAGTCAATTCTTTGCATCAGGTGGCCAAAGTATGGGAGTTTCAACTTCAGCATCAGTCCTTCCGATGAATATTCAGGATTGATTTCCTTTAGGATTGACTGGTTGGATCTCCTTGGAGTCCAAGAGACTCTCAAGAGTCTTCTCCAACACCACAGTCCAAAAGCATCAATATATATGGTTGGAAATATCACTCTGTATATAAGACACATATTTTGTATGTGGCCTATCCCTAACTTTTATAGGAACATCCACTCTTCATATCCACATTGTTATCATGCAAACACCTATTGTATACAATATAAGTTTTCCCCTAGATTGCAGTTGATTGACTCAGTAGTGACAATCTGATCCAAACTGGGCCTCTGAATTCCTTCCTCGAGAGTTTGAACTTCAGAGCGGGAATTTTGGCAGTCTCTGGTGGCTCAGACTGTAAAGTGTCTGCCTGCAACGCGGGAGGCTTGGGTTCAATCCTTGGGTCAGGTAGATCCCCTAGAGAAGGAAATGGCAACCCACTTCAGTACTCTTGCCTGGAAAATTCTATGGATGAAGGAGCCTCATAGGCTGCAGTTCATGGGATCTCAAAGAGTTGGACATGACTGAGCAGCTTCACTCACTTGCTCACTTGTAACCAAAGATGTCAAATGTCAATTAACTTGGGAGCTCCTCATCAGCCAATTTTAAGCCATGAAATGGGACCAACTGGTTTACACAAAGGGAAAGAAAAATGGAACAGATGAATAAATGGTTACCTTGAGTAGAGACAAAATGAATCCTGACACTCTTATAATCTGTGGTATTCCTAATAGTTCCTGAGCCCAACTGTATCCCCGACCAGCTACTATTTTTTAAATTGAAGTACAGTTGATTTGCACTGTTGTGTTAATTTCTGCTGCACATCAGAGTCTTTCAGTTATTCACACACACACACAAACTTTTTTAATATTCTTTTCCATTATAGTTTATCATGGGATTTTAAATATAGTTCTCTGTGCTATATGGTAGGACCTTGTTGTTTATCCATTTTATATATATTACCTTACATCTTGCTAACCCCAGTTACTATTTATGACATATATAGTTAATCTACTATTTCAGAGGTGTTGGTTCTAATTCCTCCTAGGGGAATATATAAAAGCTCTTTGAGGGTAAAGACCATGTCTTTTACTTATTTTTGCTATACCCTCCTCCTGTCCTGAGTCCACTGAGAGTGAGCATTTGGTAGTGTTTTATTTGAATTAACACATACGAGAGTAAAATATGGTATATTCCCTAAGGGAACCAATTATAAATTTTGTATAAAGGGGCGTTAAAAGTTAAATGAAAAAGCTCAGATTGGCAGAAGATAAAAAAGTTTAACTAACAGCTGCTACAAATACAGGGACATTTGAGGATGAATGATAGATATAAATCTTAAAGGAAACAAGCATTTGAATAAATCAGAAGGCACGATGGCTAAAGAAAAGGGAAAAATAACCAAGCCCTACTTAATTATTTTTTTCTAAATCTAGGTATATCCATGTACCCTCCTCATCCTCTAGACTGTAAACTCCACCAAGCCATTTATCACACCTGCTCTGTTCATCATGGTACAGCCACCTCAATCTAGTGGGATTCAATGAACATTTCTGGAATGAGTGAACTGCACAATCAGAATACATTTCATAGTAAGTATTTCTGCAGAGGTCATATGTACTTTCTAGAATTTCTAGAATATGGACCCAAATTCTGCAGTGGCAATCAGGGACTAATTGACATAAGCAAAGTATTAGAAATATCATTGATGAAATGTATATGGTCAGGGGAGTAAAACCTCTGTGCCATAGACACTAACTTCACATTAGTTGCAGGCAGGAACACTGACAGCTGCCACAAACAAAGGACTTTGGTAAAAAGGAGTGATCGAACCAACACAGACAGTGTGAGACTGGGCTAATGCAGAAAGTAGAGTATGTAGAAGCCGACGTGACAAGCAGCAGAGAAAGGACTCAACTAAAACCAGAAAGATGTTCCCCGGCTTCTCCTAGTTAAAGGCTTCATGAACATCTCAGGGAGAAACAGATGCTGATTTTATCAGCCATCTTTCTCTAGGTCTCTCTTAGAGATGACCTCCAAGTAGTCTAAGTGGACACAAAGCTTGATCACATTTCAAGTTGGCTGCAAGTCCACTGAGGTCTTATCCGTCTGTTTTTCTTTTCTGGAACACAGATCAAAGGAGCAACTATTACATGAGATCCTGAAAAACTAGCATTACCAAATATAGCCAATAAAAATGTAAAACTTCCATTAGGTTTAAATATCAGATAAATAAATTATTATTATTATTATTCAGTGTAAGTATATCCTATGCAATATTTGGGACATAATTACACCAAAAATTTATTTGCAATTTATCTGATTCAGATTTCAATGCATGTCCTATTTGTTTTCTGGTAACTCTTTGCTAGACTCATGAATAAAGAAAAAGATAAATGACGTGACTTCATGAAGGCTTTTAAATCTTCTGCTTAGAAGTGGCATTTGACATTTCTACTCTTCATACATTGACTAAAAAGACACATTACTATTTCTGCTATTGGCGGGATAAGAGATGGAATCCTCTCTTAGAGACAGATCGAACAAGGAAGGAGCAGCAGGATTATGATGATAATGCTATCTACTACAGGACTGAGTAAGAAATGGAAAGTTCACCAATAGTATGTGTTTGTGGGGAGGTGGAGGCAGCACTTTCCAATGATCTTGTTTTCACCTCTGAAAAGGAGCTAAAACAATTCCTTCAATTGTGTTAGGGGGAAATAGCTGGAGCAGGAAGGTGTCCCTGACATTCTCAGTCTCTCCTTCTCTGAGCTTCCAGAACAGTTCTTGCTGCTCTGCTGCTAGTTGAAGGAACTGCTTGAGTTGACAATGAGTGGCCATTACTATTACAATGGCTTCTTAGGCTTGTTTTAGGGTGAGCCTCCTGATACTAGTTAATTGGCTTCCCAGGTGCTCAGAGGGTAAAGAATCTGCCTGCAATGCAGGAGAAGCAGGCAGACGTGAGTTCATTCCCTGGGTTGGGAAGATCCCCTGGAGGAGGGCTTGGGGACCCACTCCAGTATTCTGGCCTAAAGAATCCCACAGACAGAGGAGCCTTATGGACTATAGTCTATGGGGTTGCAAACAGTCTGACACGACTGAAGCAACTGGACAGCATGCACCTGATACAAGTGAGTGACGTGTGAACTGAGAATGGAACCTGAGAGGGAGAAGGGAACCGTTTTGCTAGCAGAGAACAATACACTTCTAAAGTGTTGGGTTTTTTTTTTTTTTTTTTCCTAAGCCATACCATGCAGCTTGTAGGATATATCAACCAGGGACAGAACTGGGGCCCAAGGCACTGAAAGCATGAGTCTCAATCACTCTACTGTCAGGAAAGTCTCATCTCTGCAGTCCTGGTGTTTGCCTGTGGCCCACAGCCTCTTCCACATCTCCTTTGAGATGGCCTTCCTTCTGTACCCATTCCTCTTCCTTCCCTATTAAAGGAACTCTTGGTTCATATTTCACACATTTCAAGGGCTATTTTGCTAGGGAAGAGAGCGACAGTGGATGGAGACATGAGCTGGTGATACACAGGATTTCCTGGTCCCTTAGGCCCTTCTGGTTTGGCTTAAGGTTTTACATATATTCAAACTCCTTGTTGAAAAATCAATTTCTAACTTTTGTTACTGTTCTATATGTCCCAGAAGTCGTTGTTTTCTTACTACAGTGTGTGAAAATTGCTCCTAGTTGATTTTCAAGGTCCATCATAATAGGAACTAGATCCCTGAAATAGCCCAGAATACGATGAATACATATCATCTGTGTTGACTTCTGTTTTACTGGGTTTTTCTTTCCAGTTCAAAGATGTTTCTAACTATTATTTGCCTACCACATTATAATGTGCTTCATATTCAGAGTTTGCCTAAACAGGACATTTGGCTAATGAAGTGAGATAATGGGGAATTAAATGGTTTTCAGTGTGAAGGGAACAGCATTATTTACAGGGTATATTGCTGATTAAGGAAAAGAAACAGTGTTTTTTTTTTTTTCTTTTAAAAAGAGACAAGATGATAATTAAGTTCCTTAAACACACAGCATTCCCAGCTTTTGATATGGTGCAGTCTCTTGGGATTTACTAATTTAATACCAACCACACAATGATTGTCTTTCATATTGAATATGCTGGTATAAAATGAAACTTATGTACCGCCTCTCACAATTCCTGACACTTAATGTGAACTTGTAGGTGAAAAGTATAGTTCATCTGAAAACACATAAGACTGTCTGAAATCCTCAAAATATGTTTTTTTTTTTCAGATGGAATTGCTTCATCATAGTACCATCAGCACTAAGAAAGAAAAATGAACTATATGATTTTTTTCAACTGTAATCACTGGGGATTGACAAATGGCTAAAATATTGGGGCAGAAATCTGCAGATATTAAAAATATATATATTTAAATAAACTATGTGCTTCAAGCTACAATAAAGCTTCAGTTCAGTTCAGTTCAGTCACTCAGTCGTGTCCGACTCTTTGCAACCCCATGAATCGCAGCATGCCAGGACTCCCTGTCCATCACCATCTCCTGGAGTTCACTCAGACTCACGTCCATCAAGTCTGTGATGCCATCCAGCCATCTCATCCTGGGTCGTCCCCTTCTCCTCCTGCCTCCAATCTCTCCAGGCATCAGAGTCTTTTCCAATGAGTCAACTCTTCGCATGAGGTGGCCAAAGTACTGGAGCTTCAGCTTTAGCATCATTCCTTCCAAAGAACACCCAGGACTGATCTTCAGAATGGACTGGTTGGATCTCCTTGCAGTCCAAGGGACTCTCAAGAGTCTTCTCCAACACCACATTTCAAAAGCATAAATTCTTCAGCGCTCAGCCTTCTTCACAGTCCAACTCTCACATCCATACATGACCACAGGAAAAACCATAGCCTTGACTAGACGGACCTTAGTCGGTAAAGTAGTGTCTCTGCTTTTGAACATACTGTCTAGCTTGGTCATAATTTTTCTTCCAAAGAGTAAGCGTCTTTTAATTTCATGGCTGCAGTCACCATCTGCAGTGATTTTGGAGCCCCAAAAAACAAAGTCTGACACTGTTTCCACTGTTTCTCCATCTATTTCCCACGAAGTGATGGGACCAGATGCCATGATCTTCGTTTTCTGAATGTTGAGCTTTAAGCCAACTTGTTCGCTCTCCTCTTTCACTTTCATCAAGAGGCTTTTTAGCTCCTCTTCACTTTCTGCCATAAGGGTGGTGTCATCTGCATATCTGAGCTTATTCATATTTCTCCCGGCAATCTCAATTCCAGCTTGTGTTTCTTCTAGTCCAGCGTTTTCTCACATGCTAGTAAACTAATGCTCAAAATTCTCCAAGCCAGGCTTCAGCAATATGTGAACCATGAACTCCCTGATGTTCAAGCTGGTTTTAGAAAAGCCAGAGGAACCAGAGATCAAATTGCCAACATCTGCTAGATCATGAAAAAAGCAAGAGAGTTCCAGAAAACATCTATTTCTGCTTTATTGACTATGCTAAAGCCGTTGACTGTGTGGATCACAATAAACTGTGGAAAATTCTGAAAGAGATGGGAATACCAGACCACCTAACCTGCCTCTTGAGAAATCTGTAGGCAGGTCAGGAAGCAACAGTTAGAACTGGACATGGAACAACAGACTGGTTCCAAATAGGAAAAGGAGTATGTCAAGGCTGTATATTGTCATGCTGCTTATTTAACAATAAAGCTTACCTGGCCCTATTAACAACATGTTTAGTTGTAAATACATAATGTATTTATAATTTTCAGCTTTTTAAAAGAATATCCAGTAATTGATAATTTTCACTTTTATACCTGTGTATGTTTAGGTTTTTTTTTGTTTGTTTGTTTTAAATAACAAAAGTAAATTATTCTGTAGTTGAGGATGAAGATTCCAGAACTAGGAGGAGCATTTTGAGATCACCTAGTTCTAGGCTGGTAGAGTCTAGTTTGGATCCTTCCAATCCCTAACTTTTTACCTACGGCAGATGTTGCTGAACAGTGGAAGTCTTTTCTGAAGAGCCAGGGCTGCGAGTGACAGCCCCTAACACAGCAGTTCAGATAATCAGTGGCAACAGGTCTGAGTTGACAGAGAAGATGGAACCATCGAGTTGTTGTTGAATGCCCAACCTCTTTATCATAAAGAAGAGAATACTGAGTCCTAGTAAGGCGTAGGACTTGTCAAGGTAATGCAGAAATCAGGGGTGGGTCTGTTCTGACTTACAAATCCAATGCTTATCAATTCTTTTTTTAAATTTATTAAAAAAATTTAATTGGAGGCTAATTACCTTACAATGTTTTGGTGGTTTTTGCCATACATTCACATGAATCAGCCATGGGTGTACATGTGTTTCCCATCCTGACTCTCCTTCCCACCTCCCTCCCCATCCCATCCCTCAGGGTCATCCCAGTGCACCAGCCCTGAGCACCCTGCTTCATGCATCAAACCTGGATTGGCGATCTATTTCACATATGGTAATATACATGTTTCAACACTATTCTCTCAAATCATCCCACCCTCGCCTTCTCCCACAGAGTCCAACAGCCTGTTCTTTACATCTGTGTCGCTTTTGCTGTCTCACATATAGGGTCATCGTTACCATCTTTCTAAATCCCATATATATTCGTTCAGTTCAGTTCAGTTCAGTTCAGTCGCTCAGTCAGGTCCGACTCTTTGTGATCCCATGAATCACAACATGCCAGGCCTCCTTGTCCATCACCAACTCCCAGAGTTCACTCAAACTCATGTCCATCGAGTTGGTGATGCCATCCAGCCGTCTCATCCTGGGCCGTCCCCTTCTCCTCCTGCCCCCAATCCTTCCCAGCATCAAAGTCTTTTCCAATGAGTCAACTCTTCCCATGAGGTGGCCAAAGTACTGGAGTTTCAGCTATTGCATCATTCCTTCCAAAGAACACCCAGGACTGATCTCCTTCAGAATGGACTGGTTGGATCTCCTTGCAGTCCAAGGGACTCTCAAAAGTCTCCTCCAACACCACAGTTCAAAAGCATCAATTCTTCAGTGTTCAGCCTTCTTCACAGTCCAACTCTCACATGCATACATGACCACAGGAAAAACCATAGCCTTGACTAGACGGAACTTAGTCGGCAAAGTAATGTCTCTGCTTTTGAATATGCTATCTAGGTTGGTCATAACTTTTCTTCCAAGGAGTAAGTGTCTTTTAATTTCATGGCTGCAGTCACCATCTGCAGCAATTCTGGAGCCCCAAAAAATAAAGTCTGACATCGTTTTCACTGTTTCCCCATCTATTTCCCATGAAGTGATGGGACTGGATGCCATGATCTTCGTTTTCTGAATGTTGAGCTTTAGGCCAACTTTTTCGCTCTCCTCTTTCACTTTCATCAAGAGGCTTTTAGTTCCTCTTCACTTTCTGCCATAAAGGTGGTGTCATCTGCATATCTGAGGTTATTGATATTTTTCCTGGCAATCTTGATTCCAGCTGTGTTTCTTCAGAACTGATTCAAATGCATTCTTTTTAATAGCTTAATAATATTCCATTGTGTATATGTACCACTACTTTCTTATCCATTCATCTGCCGATGGACATCTAGGATGCTTCCATATCCTGGCTATTGTAAACAGTGCTGCGATGAACATTGGGGTACACATGTCTCTTTCAATTCTGGTTTCCTAGGTGTGTATGCCCAGCAGTGGGATTGCTGGGACGTATGGCAGTTCTATTCCCAGTTTTTTAAGGAATCTCCACACTGTTCTTCATAGTGGCTGTACTAGTTTTCAATGCTCATTGTTTAGGCAATTTAATTAAATGCAGATCCTTTAAAATGTCATTTTATTTTTGGATGGTGTTACTGATATAGAATATAATATAATCATTATATATCCCAATAATGTCGGAAGAGAAACCGGTATAAAAATAGGTATAAGAAAAACAGGGATAAAATTCTATTTATCAAACAAAGTTAATTAAAGAAGAGTTGCAAAAGAGCAGATACAGCATAGGAAATACTATTTTGTAAATAATCAAATTAATATCATCATTGTTCTAGCACTTCATAATCTCAATTGTTTAAAATGGTTGGGGAGAGGTGAGAGAGAATGAGACCTATAGCCTGTGAAACAGCAGATTTTATCTCTAGAGCACTCAGTGTGCATATTCCCAAGTCTAAGACTGGTTTAATCAGTAATCTGTCTATCATCTGATGATGAATAGATCTACTGTAGAAAATCTGTTGTTGTTCGGTCACTAAGTCATGTCTGACTCTTTGTGACCCCATGGACTGCAGCACACTAGGCTTCCTTGTCCTTCACTATCGCCCAGAGTTTGCTCAAATTCATGTTCATTGAATCAGTGATGCTATCTAACCACCTCATCCTCTGCTGCCCCCTTCTCCTTATACCTTCAAACTTTCCCAGCATCAACGTCTTTTCTAATGAGTTGGCTCTTCACATCAGGTGGCCAAAGTATTGGAGCTTCAGTTTCAGCATCAGTCCTTCCAGTGACTATTCAGGGTTGATTTCCTTTAAGGTTGACTGGTTTGATCTCCTTGTAGTCCCAAGGGACTCTCAAGAGAAAATAGGTGAAGGCTGAAAACTAAGGGACAGAGGGCATACACATTCCTGTTAAATATCTCAAGGCGGTAAATCAGCACTTTCTCTCTGTGTACCTCTGGGCATGTTGTCCCACACCAGGGAAACAGTCCTTCTTGCTGTTTTCAGTTTTGATCAGTGGGGAGTATACGCAAAGGATGGTTTGTTTTAGCAATACTTGCTTCTTGTTTTAGAAATACATGTTTCATAGTTTCAGCTTCAGGTAGGGATTGTCCTGATATCACTAGTAAGCAAAGAGTGAGCTTCCAGCATCATCAGCTTTCTATTTTTTTCACTTCCTCCCCATCCTCTGCTTCTCCATCTCCCTCTCCCCTTCCCTTTACCTCACTCTCCAAGTCTGGGGACAGACACACTCTTCATTCCTCTGAGAAGGAAGAGGAATCACCTCTGCCATGGGCCTCTGGGACCTCATGTATTAAAATTTGTTATCAGGTAAAGACATGATAATACCATTAATGTTAAATAGAAGTGACTTATAAATGTTACCTTCCACTGGAATATTTGCATTTTAATAAGCACAAAGCCATAAACCTTGGGAATCAGGAGTTTGGGGTTGTATTGGTGACACAGGTGTTTTAGTCTTCACTAAACTTCTCTCTGAACTTCTATCATTCTCAGGATCCAGTCTTCCTAGAGGGGAAGATAGTAGACTATAAACTTCAAGGTTGTCGTCATGTAAACCAAACAACTTTAATGGACCTGGGGAGGAAATGGTCATGAGAGATTCCATCATAAATGTAGAAGCAAACTTCATCACTTGAAAAATAATTGTTTATTTCTCTTGATAGGAAAAACTCTTTAACTTTGTTTTCTGTTTGAAAGATTCCTATCCCCTCATTGACCCCAGGCTGAGGGGTAGGGTCTCTTTTTTCGAGATCCTGTCCTTCCAATAACTTGATGCTCAACTCCCCACACAGACATTTCGTCCTCTATTTTCAGGCGGAATCTCAGAGCATTTAGTTATCAGAAAGATCACTCTTAAATGCTGTTTTAATAATGTTTCCTTTTTTCTACCCTTTTTTTCCCAAACAGGCTCTATTTATCATGTTCCCAAATGTAATTTGTAAACTACAAAGTATTACATAAAAGTGAATGCACATTATCTCCAAGATCATGTTGTCATTTCAAGTTTTTCTGGCGCCAGGAGAAACTAACCTTAGGTAAACAGATTACGGTAGACTGAATTATAAAAAGTGACTCAAATTGTTACTGTTTGCAGAGGATATATGCTTAAACACACATTTTGGTGATCACTGTCATAAAATGTTTAAATTTCTAATTAGGGATTTCAAGTGGTGCTAAGAATAAGACAAGGAAAGAAATAGCAAAAGGAACATGATGATTAAGTTTTGATTATTGTATGACTAAGAACTCAAACAGGATAAACTCCAGTGTATAAGGAAATCTGAGTGCAGAAGAATTGATGCTTTTGAACTGTGGTGTTGGAAAAGACTCTTGAGAGGCCCTTGGACTGCAAGGAGAGCCAACCAGTCCATCCTAAAGATCAGCCCTGGGTGTTCATTGGAAGGACTGATGTTGAAGCTGAAATTCCAATACTTTGGCCATCTGATGCAAAAAAAAAAAAAAAGAAAAGCTAACTCATTTGAAATGACTCTGATGCTGGGAAAGATTGAGGGCAGAAGCAGAAGGGGATCACAGAGGATGAGATGGTTGGATGGCATCACTGACTCAATGGACATGAGTTTGGGTAAACTCCGGTAGTTGGTGATGGACAGGGAAGCCTGGTGTGCCGCGGTTCATCGGGTTGCAAACAGTTGGACACGGCTGAGTGACTGAACTGAACTGAAACTCCAGTAGTATTGTAGACTATGATAGACTAACAAAATAAAAAGGACACACCAACTCAGAAACTTTGCATTTGGCAGAAAGATTGCTAAAATTAAGAAAAAGTACAATGGCATTGAATAGGAGTGATAGAAGTAATATAAGCCAGAATTTTCTATATTTCTGCAATTTGAAAGAGAGGGCAACTATCTCCTGTGCTTTGAGTGAGCACTGCCTGCTGGAAGAATGTGAAAAACTATAGAGAGCCCTCTGCTTTTGTTGAGCTCTCCAGTTTTTCTCATAACAGGTATATCCAGTATTAGTAATGCTGATAAAATGTCCTTCCATGAAAAGGGGGTAGTTGAGGGGTTTATGAAATAAAAGATTTAATACATTCTGTGTATATACTTGCATGCATGCTAAGGCGCATCAGTCATGTCCAACTCTTTGCAAACCCATGGACCGCTGCCCACCAGGATCTTCTGTCCATGGGATTCTCCAGGCAAGAATAATGGAGTGGGTTGCCATGCCCTCCTCCAGGGGATCTTCCCAATCCAGGGATCGACTCCCTGTTCTTATGTCTCCTGTATTGACAGGCAGACTCTTTACCACTAGTGCCACCTAGGAAGTCCAGTGTATATACTTATTCCTCCTTCAAAAGCAACGTTTGAAAGAAAGAGAGTAGAATATATAGAAACACAAATTTAAAAATTAATGTAATAAGGAAGCGGATCACTAAAGCTGCAGGAAAAGACTTCTGTGAATGAGGAATGAGATGCTGCAATGTACAGGTGCTGGAAGCATTATGCCTTGAGATATTTTGCCAAGGCAGTGGTGCTTCATTTTATACTAAAGAAAGCCACATTCTTCCTCATACTCACACACAAAAAAATCACACCTCTATTCATAGCCCAAGTTGCCATCGGAAAGGAAAAGGTTGGAGTTCATTTATCATGTGCATTTCTATGGCTACAGAGATAATTGGGTTGATTCCATCTAGCCTTCTGCTTCTCTCGCATTTTAATTGAAAAGCCTCCGGAGTATTAGAAGCACAGAGCTGGCCTGAGACACGAGGATATTTCACTTAGGCAGCAATGGACCAAAATGACAACCAGAAGACAGCCTAAGCAGTGTATGGGACCAGGAGCCTGTTATGTGGCTGCTGGAAACTGACCAGCAAGGGGGCAGGGATGGAACATTCTGTACCTGGTTGGTTTTTTTTTTTTTTTTTTTTTTTTTTTGCTTGAGAATACTTACAGATTTCATTTCTGGCTACTTTTAATTCAACATTTTTATCACAGTTTTTCCATCAGGTGTGAGTACCTGAAGACAGGACTGTTCTCAGCCTGAACAATTTAAACTGAGTCTGGTTGATTAAAAGAAAAGGCTCAAGCACAAATAGCATTGGAGGCATCAGAGAATAAACCAGCCTGTAACTTTTGGGTGGTGTTAAAATGGTCATACGTTTAATATCATTTAAACATTTTGTTATCAACCCCATCCCTATTAAAACTTTGCAGGTTTGGTTGGTCATTTTATGTGTGAGTGGGCTCTCTGAGCAAGCTCAACGTATGCTTAGGAGATTAATTTATAAGCTCTTCTAACTCTGAATCTCCAAGGTTTGTTCTGCCTCTGTGTAGTTTGCATAATGCACTTTTGTACAGCTAAAGCGCTACCTATAAAGGGATTATTTTCATATGCAGCACATTAAAAATCTAGCTCAATTCACAGATCCCATTCTGTGTTTATGCCTGAGATAACAGGTGAAAAGTATCTCATTACAAGTGTCTAGGAAGCAAACAGAAGAACGAGAATGTTTGGGGAGAGAATGTACCCCTACTGAAATTAATTCCCCGATGGTTTTATTAAAGTCTGCAAATTGCATTATTTTCCCATCATATTTGAAATATTGCCCTCCCTTAATGCCTGCTCTAACCCATGCCATGCCATCTTCCCTGGAGTGTCTAGACATGGTGTCTTAGATTTATGTGTATGATCTCAGTGTGTTACAACATCATTCCTGACTAATGCATTATTACAATACTTACAGATATTCCCAAGTGCCACTGTATTGATTAGAAAATCACCAATCTGCATATGCACACCATCTGTGCTGCAGAGAAGCAAAAAAATGCAGGGTGACGTTTGCCTTATTCGAAGGAAGATTCAGAAACCTACTAATAAAACGAAGAGGGAATTCTCTTTTGCAAGGAAGGGAGTTGGCTTTTTAGAATTAAAAAAAAAAAGTGCACCATATGAATTTTTATAGAACTATCCAGTGTAAACCCAAAGTGTTTGAAACTCCTTGTCCCTCTCTCCTTTCTGGTAGATTGGAAAGCCCGAGTCAGCACGCAAACAGCATGCTTAACCATTTAGATCCTGAAAATGATACCATATCAGGACCATTGGTGCCATGAAATTGATAAATCTCGGCTCCACTGCGGCAGCCCTTTGGTGGAAAACTGCCTGTAGTGAGCAGTCAGTTGTGTCTCAGTGGAAAGGCCAAGAGCCTGCCTGCAAAAGATGAATGAGGCATTCACCTACTGGGCTGAAATGCTTTTAAAGGACAGGAATCTGTTTATCTTTGATTGATTGTTCAGTCTGATACTTTCCTTTATAAAGTTTATTGACTACAAGAACATAAATCAAAGAAAAACAAATCACAGGTTCAATTTTGGGGGCATTGACATCCTGCCATCTCTGCAGCTACTGCTCACACAAGTCAAAGGGCAGGAAGAAGGATGCAAGGGTGCAAGGGATGGGGACAGGAGTGGGGATGGGAAATCACATGATGGAAATGGGCACTAGGAAAGCCCTGCTCTTATTATTCTCCTAAAGTCTCATTAGATGGGGATACATCTAACATGTCTGGATACATGCAGCAATTTCAGGCATTTAGGCAGCTGTTGGAACATGAATGATCAAAAACAAAATATAGAAAAAGGATTTTTTTTAAAGAACTAATTGCAAGCAAGTGACACTCGGATTCAACATTTTTTAATGTCTTCTATTATTGATCATTCTGTTTATCTCCAGTCTTATTCATTCAAGTGTAATATTTATTTCATTCCCTCCAATTCTTATGGAAAAAAAAAAAGAAAATTCTAAAACAAGCACTCTGATGACCTTTGAGTGAACTGAGGGGACAGCAGCAGGAGCATCTAACCACATCCCTTTCAACCCTGGCCCCATCCCAATGGACGGGGTATTGCCTTGGCTGCCTGGCCTTTACAGAACTCTTGTCTGTGAGGAATGTGAAGTAAACTCTAGCTATGATGTAACCCAGATGGGTTTGTGCCAGTGGCCCTAAAGAAGCATCACATGTGTCTCTCTTTAAGTTAAATGTGCAGGGACTAAAACACCTACAGAAAGTCCTCTGCTAGTTGAACAGGAACATCCTTCCTCAATTTTCTGAGACCAACAAACAGTTTTCCCTTCTGAAGAGTTACTGGCAATATTTTCAGAACCTGCCTTTTTGAAATACGCCTGTCTTAAAAAATAGCAAATAATTGCACTCTTCATTCCCTATGCATTTTTCAAGATTGTTGTTTTCTATTTTTCATATTTTAGCTAAAATCACTTAGCGGACACTTCAGAGTTCAGGATGGTGTGGTCTCTGGGCTCCAGAAGCCTGTCTCTGAACACACTTTCTATATTTCATGGGAAAATCTGTGTGGGAGGGGAAGGAGGAGACATAAACCAGTCTTCTCATAAACCAGCGAGTGTCTGTAAGAATTTCCGTCTACCGCTCTAGGCTCCATGGCCAAGGAGTTACAGCTGAGACCCGGAGGGTAACACTAGCCGAACTGACAGTGGCAGTGGAAGATGGAGGGAAGGAGTTTGCTGCTGGGGTGGGTGTAAAGCATGAACTTTTTCCTTCTCTGCAGGAACTGGAAGCATCTCACAAAGCCTTCCCAAGAGCAAATATCATTTTGCAGTGGTCACCACTGGCAGAGCCACTAATGAGGCCTGATTGGGGCGACAGGATCTGCCTGTGCACATTAGCATCTCTAAGTCATCCCAATTAAGGAACAAGAGACAGCAGGGTGGGCATTGTTTGGATAGCGGTGCCCTGCTTGGGTGTGCTGTGAGGAACAAGGCCAAAGGCTGAGTGGCTTCAACTATCCAACATGTGACCTAATTGCTAATTGATGCACAACCTTGGGTGGCCTGCAGCATCTTAATGGTGTTTCAGACTGTTTGGGGTCCTAAAACAACAAGCTTGTTTTGGAACAAAGCCAACGACTTATCTTCACTTATTGGTGTTTTACCCTTTCAGGAAAAAATAAAAAACAATATACATTGCAGGATGGGAATGAGAAATACTAGGCACTAATGACCCTAGGCACTAAACTGTGAGTCAAAGAGGCCCATTGTGGTTCATAGGGTAGAAAGTCTAGGAGACCTCAATGTGTTAAGCAATGATAGAGAAGGTATTCCTGGAGCATCAAGAGCTGAAGGGAAAATAGAGGAATGCGTAGCACATTATAGTTTAAAAATGAGATCACAGCAAGAAACTTAAAATTTACAGAATTTATTTCAGAACTCACTGCCCATGAGAATAGTTTCATTATCCCACTTGCCACAGTCCACTTCTGGTGTTCACGTTTTCAGGGAGCAGTGGAATGAGTAGAAAAGTTTTAGATGTGTTACAATGAATGAGGAAGGAGGGCAATTTTTGAAGACATGAAAATGGAGATGGGCTGGGATGTGTTTATTTTTAATTGGAGGATAATTACTTTACAGTATTGTGTTGGCTTCTGCTATACAGCAACAGGAATCAGCCATAAGTCTACATATGTCCCATCCCTCTTGAACTTCTATCCTACCCCTCTAGGTTGTCACAGGGCACTGAGTTGAGCTTCCTGTGATATACAGCAACTTCCTATTAGCTACCATGTCAGAAAGAAAAAACAAATTTTGTATATGAATGCACATATTAATATATGGAATCTAGAAAAATGGTACAGATGAATTCATTTGCAGGGCAAAAATAGAGATGCAGACATTAGTGGCAGAAGGAGAGGGTGGTATGGATTGAGAGGTGAGCATTGAAGCATATACATTACCATATGTTTGTTAAATAAATGAATAAAGTAATGAAATTTTTTATTCATTACTTCATTCATTTAACAAACATAGTCTAACTGCCTTCTATGCTCCAGACACTAAGCTAGGAACGAGGGCTTGTAGGGTGTACAAAATAATATAGTCTCTGACATCACAGAATTTACACATTAGCAGAAAAAAAAGTCACTACATGCAAAGAAGATAATAATGAAACTAATAACTGAATTTTGTTTCATAGTATATGCTATGTAAGGAGAGGATATTAACTCTATCTAGAGGTCAAGGAGTTTCATGAAGAAGTTGTCCTGACTCTGATATTGGGAACGCCATTCCTTTGGCTCTTGGAATACAACTAATTCATAGTTTCCCTTAAAATCATAAAATATTTGGGCTGCTCTTAAATCCAGAAGTAACATAAACTCTACTTTAAAAATACAGCTTCTTTTTAAAATATCCATTTGGTTTCTACATAATGACTGGTCTAAATGGGGAAAGGAGTGTATTGTTAAAAGAGAGAAAGTAGAAAGAGACAGTAGAGAAACAGAAAAGAAAGCAAGAGAGACAGAAAGGTGGGGGGCAAGGACAGTGGGGGAAGAAATATACCCAGAATAATGGGAATACTCATTAAGAAACATAAGAAAAAGGAGAAAGTAATTGGCAGATACAGATAGGAAAGAAGAATAAATAGAAGGGGGAAAGCTGGACATGGAAAAAGGGAGTAGAACAGTGAAAAATGTATTGTAGTTCTTAGGGGAATTTCTAGCCTGAAGTAAGCTGATCTGGTCAAATCTTCCTCATCCCTTACATTGTACTTTCAGGTAGCAGTTACAACACTTTATTGACTTATTTGTGAATTTGAAAGAGCTGGTCGACCCCTATTTATAATTATCCAATTGGGATAGCCTGATAATGCTCTTATGAAATTATTCCCAAGAAAGTAAAATAACAACTTGAGAATTATGAGATGTGTTTTTGATGACCAAAATTAATTACTAGCATGTTCATTGGTCAGTTTACTTATTTAGCAAATATTTGGTGAGTGTATACTAGTTTAAAATATTGTGTAAGGATGATCAATAAGCTCCATTAATATTTTTAATAAAATTATCCAGAATATATCATATTAAAGACAGCTACTATTTTTGCTCTTTCTTCTCCTTTCTCACCTTTCTATTTTAAACTGTATCTTTTAATATTTTCCCTTCTGCCTTTGACTAATCCAACTTCCTCCCATCTTTTTATGCACTATTTACAATTCCTGCTCTCCCAGGAAATATTTCCATCAGGATTTTTTATTTTCTTTTAGAACTTGTGATCAGAACTTCTGAAACCAGGATGTCATTTTGAATGAAGTCATGGTACAACTATCACTGCTGATCTTTGATATTTTCAATTATCACAGAATCACTAAAGTGTCAAAGCCATCAAATGGTGTTTTCTGTAGGGCTTTTGGCTGATAGTACATTTTATTTTATTTTTTTTTTATTTTTTTTTTTTTAGTTCTTTATTTTTTAAATTTTAAAATCTTTAATTCTTACATGCATTCCCAAACACGAACCCCCCTCCCACCTCCCTCCCCACAACATCCCCCTGGGTCATCCCCATGCACCAGCCCCAAGCATGCTGCATCCTGCGTCAGACATAGACTGGCGATTCAATTCACATGATAGCATACATGTTAGAATGTCATTCTCCCAAATCATCCCACCCTCTCCCTCTCCCTCTGAGTCCAAAAGTTCGTTATACACATCTGTGTCTCTTTCCCTGTCTTGCATACAGGGTCGTCATTGCCATCTTCCTAAATTCCATATATATGTGTTAGTATACTGTATTGGTGTTTTTCTTTCTGGCTTACTTCACTCTGTATAATCGGCTCCAGTTTCATCCATCTCATCAGAACTGATTCAAATGAATTCTTTTTAACGGCTGAGTAATATTCCATTGTGTATATGTACCACAGCTTTCTTATCCATTCATCTGCTGATGGACATCTAGGTTGTTTCCATGTCCTGGCTATTATAAACAGTGCTGCGATGAACATTGGGGTACATGTGTCTCTTTCAATTCTGGTTTCCTCGGTGTGTATGCCCAGAAGTGGGATTGCTGGGTCATAAGGTAGTTCTATTTGCAATTTTTTAAGGAATCTCCACACTGTTCTCCATAGTGGCTGTACTAGTTTGCATTCCCACCAACAGTGTAGGAGGGTTCCCTTTTCTCCACACCCTCTCCAGCATTTATTGCTTGCAGATTTTTGGATCGCAGCCATTCTGACTGGTGTGAAGTGGTACCTCATTGTGGTTTTGATTTGCATTTCTCTAATAATGAGTGATGTTGAGCATCTTTTCATGTGTTTGTTAGCCATCCGTATGTCTTCTTTGGAGAAATGTCTATTTAGTTCTTTGCCCCATTTTTTGATTGGGTCGTTTATTTTTCTGGAGTTGAGCTGCATAAGTTGCTTGTATATTTTTGAGATTAGTTGTTTGTCAGTTGCTTCATTTGCTATTATTTTCTCCCATTCTGAAGGCTGTCTTTTCACCTTGCTTATATTTTCCTTTGTTGTGCAGAAGCTTTTAATTTTAATTAGATCCCATTTGTTTATTTTTGCTTTTATTTCCAGCATTCTGGGAGGTGGATCATAGAGGATCCTGCTGTGATTTATGTCTGAGAGTGTTTTGCCTATGTTCTCCTCTAGGAGTTTTATAGTTTCTGATCTTACATTTAGATCTTTAATCCATTTTGAGTTTATTTTTGTGTGCGGTGTTAGAAAGTGATCTAGTTTCATTCTTTTACAAGTGGTTGACCAGTTTTCCCAGCACCACTTGTTAAAGAGATTGTCTTTACTCCATTGTATATTCTTGCCTCCTTTGTCAAAGATAAGGTGTCCATATGTGTGTGGATTTATCTCTGGGCTTTCTATTTTGTTCCATTGATCTATATGTCTGTCTTTGTGCCAGTACCATACTGTCTTGATGACTGATCCACTTAGCTGATAATTTATTTAAGAATCTTTCAAAGTATGTTATTAGAGAGATTGGCCCAAATTTTTCTCTCTTGTAATGTCACTGTTAGATTTCATTGTCAATGTTATCTGGTTTCATAAAATAATCTAGGAAGAACTTTCTGTTTTCTGGAAGAGTTTGTTTAAAACTGTGCTTTTTATTAAAAAAATATGATTCTGTTGCCCTCAGCCATGTGCACACACACACACACAGTCAATCTGGTATGATTATGAACTTTAGTGTTGTCATTGTTGACATGTTATTCCATCTCTTCAATCTCACCCCAAGTTTGTTACTCTAACCTAGTATAAATCAAGGGATTCAAATAAATCTCAAGGCATAAGAAAGAGTTTGTGGACATAGTTTGTATACTAGACAATGTCAACACATAAAACTTCACTCTTTGGATTCCTTGGTATTTCAATTAATACCAAATAATCAGACTGTATGTTTTCACCCTGCTTATTTAACTTATATGCAGAATACATCATGAAAAATGCTGGGCTGGATGAATCACAAGCTGGAATGAAGATTGCCAGGAGAAATACCAACAACCTCAGATATGCAGATGATACCACTCTAATGGTAGAAAGTGAAGAGGAACTAAAGGGCCTCTGGATGAGGGTGAAAGAGGAGAGTGAAAAAGCTGGCTTGAAAATAAACTAAGATCATGGCATCCAGTCCAGTCACTTCATGGCAAGTAGATTTGGAAAAAGTGGAAACAGTGATGGACTGTATTTTCTTGGGCTTCAAAATTGCTGTCTAGTCAAAGCTATGGTTTTTCCAGTGGTCATGTATGGATGTGAAAGTTGGACTGTGAAAAAAGCTGAGTGCCAAAGAATTGATGCTTTTGAACTATGGTGTTGGAGAAGACTCTTGAGAGTCCCTTGGACTGCAAGGAGATCCATCCAGTCCATTCTAAAGGAGATCGGTCCTGGGTGTTCTTTGGAAGGACTGATGCTAAAGCTGAAACTCCAGTACTTTGGCCATCTCATGTGAAGCGTTGACTCATTGGAAAAGACCCTGGTGCTGGGAGGGATTAAGGGCAGGAGGAGAAGGGGACAACAGAGGATGAGATGACTGGATGGCATCACCGACTCAATGCACATGAGTTTGGGTGAACTCTGGGAGTTGGTGATGGACAGGGAGGCCTGGCATGCTGCAATTCATGGGGTCGCAAAGAGTCTGACACGACTGGGTGACTGAACTGAACTGAACTGAAAATTGCTGTGGACAGTGGCTGCGGCCATGAAATTAAAAGATCCTTGCTGCTTGGGAGACAAGCTAGGATGAACTTAGTCTGTCACAAAGCAGAGACATTGTAAATAGTCCTGCAATAAACAATGGCATACACATTTCTTTTTCAATTTTTGTTTCCTGGGGTATATGCCTAAGAGTGGAATTGCTGGGTCATTTTATTCCTAGTTTTTAAAGGAATCTCCATACTGTCTTCCATAGTGGCTGTATCAATTTACATTCCCACCAAAAGTACAAGAACATTCCCTTTTCTCCATGCCATCTCCAGAATTTATTGTTTGTAGCCTTTTTGATGATGGCCATTCTGACCCGTGTGAGGTGACAACTTATTGTAGATTTGATTTGCATTGCTCTAATAATGAGCACTGTTGAGCAGCCATTTATGTGTTTGTTAGCCATCTGTATGTCTTCTTTGGAGAAACCTAGATGTCCACAGACAGATGAATGGACAAGGAAGTACTGGTACATATACACAATGGAATATTCAGTTCAGTTCAGGTCAGTCACTCAGTTATGTAGGACTCTTTGCCACCCCATCAGTCGCAGCACGCCAGGCCTCCCGGTCCATCACCAACTCCCAGAGTTCACCCAAACTCATGTCCATCGACTCAGTGATGCCATCCAGCCATCTCATCTTCTGTTGTCCCCTTCTCCTCCTGCTCCCAATCCCTGCCAGCAGCAGGGTCTTTTCCAATGAGTCAACGCTTTGCATGAGGTGGTCAAAGTATTGGAGTTTCAACCTCAACATCAGTTCTTTCAATGAACACCCAAGACTGGTCTCCTCTAGGATGGACTGGTTGGATCTCCTTGCAGTCCAAGGGACTCACAAGAGTCTTCTCCAGCACCACAGTTCAAAAGCATCAATTCTTTGGCACTCAGCTTTCTTCACAGTCCAACTCTCACATCGATACATGACCACTGGAGAAATCATGCCCTTGACTACCTGGACCTTTGTTGGCAAAGTAATAGCTCTGCTTTTGCATATGATATCTAGGTTGACCATAACTTTCCTTCCAAGGAGTAAGCGCCTTTTAATTTCATGGCAGCAATGACCATCTGCAGTGAGTTTGGAGCCCGGAAAAATAGAGTCAGCCACTGTTTCCCCATCTATTTGCCATGAAGAGATGGGACCAGATGCCATGATCTTAGTTTTCTGAATGTTGAGCTTTAAGCAAACTTTTTCACTCTCCTCTTTCACTTTTATCAAAAGGCTATTTAGTTCCTCTTCACTTTTTGCCGTAAGGGTGGTGTCATCCCCATATCTGAGGTTATTGATATTTCTCCTGGCAATCTTGATTCTAGCTTGTGCTTCTTCCAGCCCAGTGTTTCTCATGATGTACTCTGCATATAAGTCAAATGAGCAGAGTGACAATATACAGCCTTGATGTACTCCTTTTCCTATTTGGAACTAGTCTGTTGTTCCATGTCCAGTTCTAACTGTTGCTTCCTGACCTGCATACAGGTTTCTCAAGAGGCAGGTCAGGTGGTCTGGTATTCCCATCTCTTGAAGAATTTTCCGCAGTTTCTTGTGATCCACACAGTCAAAGGCTTTGGCATAGTCAATAAAGCAGAAATAGATGTTTTTCTGGAACTCTCTTGCTTTTTTGATGATCCAGCAGATGTTGGAAATTTGATCTCTGGTTCCTCTGCCTTTTCTAAAACCAGCTTGAACATCTGGAAGTTCACAGTTCATGTATTGTTGAAGCCTGGCTTGGAGAATTTTGAACTCAGCCATAAAAAGAAAAGTATTTGAGTCAGTTCTGATGAGATGGATGAAACTAGAACCTATTATACAGAGTGAAGTAAGTTTCAGAAAGAGAAAGATAAATATCATATTCTAACACATATATACAGAATTTTAAAAATAGTACTGAAGAATTTATTTACAGGGCAGCAATGGGGAAAGAGACATAGAGAATAGACTTATGGAAATGGGGAGAGGGTGAGATGTATGGAAAGAGAAATGGAAAATGGAAACTTACATTACCATATGTAAAAGAGATAGCCAATGGGAATTTACTGTATGGCTCAGGAAACTCAAACAGTGGCTCTGTATCAACCTAGAGGAGTGGGATGGGGAGGAAGATGGGAGGGAGGTTCAAAAGGGAGGGGATATATGTATACCTATGGCTGATTCATGTTGAAGTTTGACAGAAAACAACAAAATTCTGTAAAATGATTATCCTATATTAAAAAATAAATAATTTTTTAAAAGCATAGACTTTACTTAATTGACAAAGGTCCATATAGTCAAGGCTATGGTTTTTCCAGTAGTCATGTATGGATGTGAGAGCTGGACCATAAAGAAGGCTGTGGCAAATAAATGATGCTTTCAAACTGTGGTGCTGGAGAAGGCTCTTCAGAGTCCCTTGGACTGTAAGGCAATCAAATCAATCAATCTTAAAGGAAATCAGTCCTGAATATTCAGTGGAAGGACTAAAGCTGAAACTGAAGCTCCAATACTTTGGCTACCTGATGTGAAGAGCTGACTCACTGGAAAAGACTCTGATGCTGGGAAACATCAAGGGCAGGAGAAGGGAATGACAGAGGATGAGATGATTGGATGGCATCATTGGCTCAACAGCATGAATTTGAGCAAACTTTAGGAAATAGTGGAAGTCAGAGGAGCTTGGATTGTTGTAGTTCATCGGGTTGCAAAGTGTCGAACAAGACTTAGTAGCTGAACAACAACAAAATCCAGTACATTCTCAGTCTCAAGTATCTTTACTTTCTAATGTATGCCAGTCTTTTTCATGAGTGAATTGAAAGTTTCTTGAAAGCAGAAGCAATATTATAACTTTCTTTTTAAATTCTGCCCATGTTTTTTTTGAAACATCTATTTATTTAGGCCATGTCATGCACCATGCAGCGTCTTAGTTTCCCCACCAGGAATTGAACCTATGCTCCCTGCATTGGGAGTGTAGAATCTTAACCACTGGACCACCAGGGAAGTTCCTCAATATTTCATCTTTTGTTTACATTAAAATATGCATACAGTTGAAGCCACCTATCTGTCTATTCATTGATTACTACAATTATGAATTTGGTCATCTTTTACATGCATATTTTCATGTTAAATTATATTCACAAATGTGTGTGCTGTGCTGTGCTTAGTCACTCAGCCATGTCCAGCCCTTTGTGACTCTGTGGACTATAGCCCACCAAGTTCTTCTGTCCGTGGGATTCTCTGGGGAAGAATACAAGAGCGGGTTGCCATGCCCTCCTTCAAGGGATCTTCCCAACCCAGGGATGAAACCCATGTCTCCCACATTGCATGTGGCTTCTTTACCATCTAAGCCACCAGGGAAGCCCAAGAATACTGAAGTGGGTAGCCTATCCCTTCTCCAGGGTATCTTCCCAACCCAGGAATCGAACTGGGGTCTCCTGCATAGCAGGTTGATTCATTACACTGAGCCATCTGGGAAGCCTGCCCATACATCTATAGCTTTTTGTTGTTTAATTTAGAAGCTTTCTAATTTCAGGCATTTATAGTTGAAATGTTTTTAGGCTCCAAAATCACTGAAGATGGTGACTGCAGCCATGAAATTAAAAGACTCTTGTTCCTTGGAAGAAAAGCTATGACCAAACTAGACAGTATATTAAAAAGCAGAGACATCACTTTGTCAACAAATGTCTATCCAGTCAAGGCTATAGTTTTTCCAATAGTCATGTATAGATGTGAAAGTTGGACTATAAAGAAAGCTGAGCTCTGAAGAACTGATGCTTTTGAACTGTGGTGTTAGAGAAGACTTTAGAGTCCCTTGGACTGCAAGGAGATCCAACCAGTCCATCCTAAAGGAAATCAGTCCTGAATACTCATTGGAAGGTCTGATGCTGAAGCTGAAACTCCAAATCTCTGGGCATGTGATGGGAAGAACTGACTCATTGGAAAACACCCTGATGTTGGGGAAGATTGAAGCCAGGAGGAGAAGGGGATGACAGAGGATGAGATGGTTGGAGGGCATCACCGACTCAATGCACATGAGTTTGAGTAGGCTTCAGGAGTTGGTGGTGGACGGGGAAGCCTGGCGTGATGCAGCCCATGGGGTTGCAAAGAGTCGGACATGACTGAGCGACTGAACTGAACTGATTTATACCCCTGGTTCCTTAACCCATTCTGTCTATGCCAGTACTCCCTATCCTACTTCCAGCCTTCCCATCTTTTGATAGTTCTAGAATCATATGTATTTGTTGACATGCTTTTTTGCTCACTAATTGGTTTTTTGTCTTCCTCCTCAAAGAGAATGCGAGTCTTATTAAGAGTAGAAATTTTTGTTCTCTTGATACTCTATCCCTAGCATTTGAAATGATGCCTGTAATATAACAACTTCTCAATAAATACTAATTGACAGGATATTCAAAGAATGTATTTTGTAGCTTTATTTATTTTTCCAAGTCACATTTTTGATGTAGCTGAAGATACTTGTAAATCTATTCATTCATTTTAACTTTTTATTATACATTGTGTGAATATGCCAGAATTCATTGATCTGGTTTTCTTTTGATAGACACTTAGTTTGTGTGAAAACTATATATCACTCAGCACATTTTTTAGTGAACATCCATTTTTTTAATCCAAAGTTAAGAATTACAGAGGATATATAAATTTCATCATATTCTAAGTTATATTTGTGCTTTAAATACATTTTGGTCAAAACCTTGGAGGAGATTTGGCTAATGTGATTTGTAGGAATTGTTTATTATTTAACTAAAAATGCAAATGGATCTTTGTTTTCAAAACAAACAGTTATCAGACTATGTTCTGTCAGAAATATATGACTATTTTTCAATTCAAATAAACATGCTTTATACTCATCTCCATGACAACCAGTTTACTTTGGAGTTCTACTTCTAAGATAGATGAAAAGAAAAAGAATAGATGAAAATATAAAGGCAAAGCGCTTTGCCTTGTTTGGTTACTAGGATAAAAAAGCCATCACCCCTTTCAAAGTTTTTTAACCAAGGTTACTGCTTGCAGTCCCAGGACTTTTGCTTATAAGCTATGCATTCTTGAAATGTCTCTTTGGGCAGTCCACCACTGTAAGGTTCAAAAAAGAAAGAGGTATTCTTTCTTATTGAAAAGAATAAGTATGTAGGAACCTAGTGGTATTTAAAGAGAATAGGCAGACTTCTCTTCTGAGCACATCTATTTCTAAAAAGGGTACCATGGATACTGAAGATATTAATGTTGGCTCCCATTAAACTATCTATGCCTACATATTCCTCATGGTGTCATTATATAGCCCTAGCTGTATGAATACTTCAGTGGGAAGAAAACTGCTCTACCATAGGTGAGTACTCTAAGGTGAATACTTGGGTTGCAAAGTATGATGTATCTTCAGCATTGTTAAATATTATTAAGTAGATTTCCAGAATATGTGCCCCAATTTTCACTCTATAGTTAGAACATGAGACTCACTGTCCTTCTATTTCCTTTTCTGCATTGTCAGATTTTTAAATTTTAAATCATTTGGTGCATATAAAATTTTATCACATTGTAATTTAAATTTGTATTTCCCTTTTGAATTATGAGGTTGAGGTTTTTTTAAGTACATGGCCATTAGAGTTGCCTATTCTGTGAATTGACAGTTTATAATTTTTGCCAAGTTTTTCTTGGATTTTATGCTTTTTACTTATTGATTTATCACATGTTTTACATAGCCTCAATATTAATTTTTATCTATTTTACATGTTACAAAAATTTTCTCCTAGAGTATGGCTATCTTCTTCCCTTAGGAAAATTTTTATATAAGAACAGTTTCAGGCTCACAAGAAAGTTGTAAATATTGTATAGAAAATTCCTTTATATCCCACAACCGGTTTCTTTTATTATTATATTAGTATGGTACCCTTGTCAAAATTAATGAAGTAATACTGCATGTTATCATTAAGCAAATTCAAATTTCTCACTAATGTCCTTTTTCAGTTCCAGGATCCCATCCAGGATGTTAATTTAGTCATTGCTTCTTTTTAGGATTGTCTTGGCTATGATGATTTCCCAGGGCTTTTTGTTGGTAGTGGTGGTGGTTTGTTTTTGATGACCATAATAGTTTTGAGTACTGATAAAGCATTTTTCAGTTGGAATGCACATGATGTTTTGCAAATGGTTATACTAGGCAGGAAAATCACAAAAAGTACCATTCTTATCTGACAGAATGTGGTCCACCGGAGAAGGGAATGGCAAGCCACTTCAGTATTCTTGTCTTGAGAACCCCATGAAAAGTATGAAAAGGCAAAATGATAGGATACCAAAAGAGGAACTCCCCAGGTCATTAGGTGCCCAATATGCTACTGGAGATCAGTGGAGAAATAACTCCAGAAAGAATGAAGGGATGGAACCAAAGCCAAAACAACACCCAGTTGCGGATGTGACTGGTGATAGAAGCAAGATCCAATGCTGTGAAAGGCAATATTGCATAGGAACCTGGAATGTCAGGTCCATGAATCAAGGCAAATTGGAAGTGGTCAAACAAAAGATGGCAAGGGTGAACGTTGACATTCTAGGAATCAGTGAACTAAAATGGACTGGAATGGGTGAATTTAACTCTGATGACCATTATATCTACTAGTGTGGGTAGGAATCCTTCAGAAGAAATGGAGTAGCCATCATGGTCAACAAAAGAGTCCGAAATGCAGTACTTGGATGCAATCTCTAAAACGACAGAATGATCTTTGTTCGTCTCCAAGGCAAACCATTCAATATCACAGTTATCCAAGTCTATGCCCCAACCAGTAACGCTGAAGAAGCTGAACTTGAATGGTTTTATGAAGACCTACAAGACCTTTTAGAACTAACACCCAAAAAAGATGTCCTTTTCATTATAGGGTACTGGAATGCAAAAGTAGGAAGTCAAGAAACACCTGGAGTAACAGGTAAATTTGGCCTAGGAATGCAGAATGAAGCAGGGCAAAGACTAATAGAGTTTTGCCAAGAAAATGCACTGGTCATAGCAAACACCCTCTTCCAACAACACAGGAGAAGACACTACACATGGACATCACCAGATGGTCAACACCAAAATCAGATTGATTATATTCTTTGCAGCCAAAGATGGAGAAGCTCTATACAGTCAACAAAAACAAGACCAGGAGCTGACTGTGGCTCAGATCATGAAGCCTTATTGCCAAATTCAGACTCAAATTGAAGAAAGTAGGGAAAACCACTAGACCATTCAGGTATGACCTAAACAAATCCCTTATGATTATACAGTGGAAGTGAGAAATAGATATAGATATAAGGGTCTAGATCTGATAGATAGAGTACCTGACGAACTATGGAATGAGGTTCTTGACATTGTACAGGAGACAGGGATCAAGACCATCCCCATGGAAAAGAAATGCAAAAAAGCAAAATGGCTGTCTGGGGAGGCCTTGCACACAGCTGTGAAAAGAAGAGAGGTAAAAAGCCACGGAGAAAAGGAAAGATATAAGCATCTGAATGCAGACATCCAAAGAATAGCAAAAAGAGATAAGAAAGCCTTCTTCAGTGATCAATGCAAAGAAACAGAGGAAAACAACAGAATGGGAAAGACTAGAGATCTCTTCAGGAAAATTAGAGATACCAAGGGAACATTTCATGCTAAGATGGGCTCGATAAAGGACAGAAATGGTATGGAAATAACAGAAGCATATGATATTAAGAAGAGGTGGCAAGAATACATAGAAGAACAGTACAAAAAAGATCTTCACGACCAAGATAATCATGATGATGTGATCACTAATCCAGAGCCAGACATCTTGGAATGTGAAGTCAAGTGGGCCTTAGAAAGCATCACTATGAACAAAGATAGTGGAGGTGATGGAATTCCCGTGGAGCTATTTCAAATCCTGAAAGATGATGCTGTGAAAGTGCTGCACTCAATATGCCAGCAAATTTGGAAAACTCAGCAGTGGCCACAGGACTGGAAAAGGTCAGTGTTCCTTCCAATCCCAAAGAAAGGCAATGCCCAAGAATGCTCAAACTACCGCACAATTGCAGTCATCTCACATGCTAGTAAAGTAATGCTCAACATTCTCCAAGCCAGGCTTCAGCAATATGTGAACCGTGAACTCCTTGATGTTCAAGCTGGTATTAGAAAAGCCAGAGGAACCAGAGATCAAATTGCCAACATCTGCTGGATCATGGAAAAAGCAAGAGAGTTCCAGAAAACATCTATTTCTGCTTTATTGACTATGCCAGAGCCTTTGACTGTGTGGATCACAAGAAACTGTGGAAAATTCTGAAAGAGATGGGAATACCAGACCACCTGACCTGCCTCCTGAGAAACCTGTATGCTGGTCAGGAAGCAACAGTTAGAACTGGACATGGAACAACAGACTGGTTCCAAATAGGGAAAGGAGTACATCAAGGCTGTATATTGTCACCCTGCTTATTTAACTTAAATGCAGAGTACATCATGAGAATCGCTGGACTGTAAGAAACACAAGCTGGAATCAAGATTGCCGGGAGAAATATCAATAACCTCAGATATGCAGATGACACCACCCTTCTGGCAGAAAGTGAAGAGGAACTAAAAGCCTCTTGATGAAAGTGAAAGTGGAGAGTGAAAAAGTTGGCTTAAAGCTCAACATTCAGAAAACGAAGATCATGGCCTCCATTCCCATCACTTCATATGAAATAGATGGGGAAACAGTAGAAACAGTATCAGACTTTATTTTTGGGGGCTCCAAAATCACTGCAGATGGTGACTGCAGCCATGAAATTAAAAGACGCTTACTCCTTGTAAGAAAAGTTATGACCAACCTAGACAGCATATTCAAAAGCTGAGACATTACTTTGCCGCCTAAGGTCCATCTAGCCAAGGCTGTGGTTTTTCCAGTGGTCATGTATGGATGTGAGAGTTGGACTGTGAAGAAGGCTGAGCACCAAAGAATTGATGCTTTTGAACTGTAGTGTTGGAGAAGACTCTTGAGAATCCCTTGGACTGCAAGGAGATCCAACTAGTCCATTCTGAAGGAGATCAACCCTGGGATTTCTTTGGAAGGAATGATGCTAAAGCTGAAGCTCCAGTACTTTGGCCACCTCATGCAAAGATTTGACTCATTGGAAAAGACTCTGATGCTGGAAGGGATTGGGGGCAGGAGGAGAAGGGGATGACAGAGGATGAGATGGCTGGATGGCATCACGAACCCGATGGACGTGAATCTGAGTGAACTCCGGGAGAGGGTGATGGACAGGGAGGCCTGGCATGCTGCGATTCATGGGGTCGCAAAGAGTCGGACACGACTGAGCAACTGAACTGAACTGAACTGAACCATTCTCTTCACATCACATGCAAAAGTTGCATACTATCAACATAACTTATAATTGTTAATGTCAGCACCAGTCACCTGACTAAGGCAGTATGTGTCAGGTTGTCCATTGTCAAGTAATTCATTTTTTTCCATTGCCATGCTCTCTCGTGTTTGGAAGGAAGTCACTATAGGCAGTCAACACTTAAGAAGTGGGAGGTTAGATTCCATCTCTGAAAGGACAGAATTTATACATAAAAAATGTGAAATTCTTTTGGAATGGATAGTTGTCTATTTTCCTCCATGCATTTATTTATTTAATTTATTTTTAATATCAGATGGACTTATGAATATTAATGTTATTATTTAGATTATAATTCAATGTTACTTTATTTTATAGCTCAAATGGTTCCAACTCTGGTTAGGAATCTTTTCTAATTTACTTGAGGATTTTTATTTAAAACACTTGAAACAAATTAATATGATCACATTTGTTAATACTTCTTTTAATGGTTTGTATCATCTTACATCATGTTTAAGAAATTCTGTCCAGTCCTATCTTGTTCTAAATATGTAATATTTTGCAAATCAAATAAATACTCATTTCAGTTCAGTCTCTCCATCACCAACTCCTGGAGATTACTCAAACTCATGTTCATTGAGTTGGTGATGCCATCCAACCATCTCATCCTCTGTGGTCCCCTTTTCCTCTTGCCTTCAATCTTCCCCAGCATCAGGGTCTTTTCTAATGAGTCAACTCTTCTCATCAGGTGGCCAAAGTATTGGAGTTTCAGCTTCAATACCAGTCCTTCCAATGAATATTCAGGACTGATTTCCATTAGGATGGACTAGTTGGGTCTCCTTGCTGTCCAAGGGACTCTCAAGAGTCTTCTCCAACACCAGAGTTCAAAAGCATCAATTCTTCAGCACTCAGCTTTCTTTAAGTCCAACTCTCACATCCATACATGGCTATTAGAAAAAACCATAGCTTTGACTAGACGGACCTTTGCTGGCAAAGTGATGTCTCAGCTTTTGAATATGCTGTCTAGGTTGGTCATAATTTTCTTCCAAAGAGCAGGAGTCTTTTAATTTCCTGACTGCAGTCACCATCTGCAGTGATTTTGGAACCCCCCAAATAAAGTCTGTCACTATTTCCACTGTTTCCCCATGTATTTGCCATGTTGTGATGGGACTGGATGCCATGATCTTAGTTTTCTGAATGTTGAGTTTTAAGCCAACTCTTTCATTCTCCTCTTTCACTTTCATCAAAAGGCTCTTTAGTTCTTCACTTTCTGCCATAAGGGTGGTGTCATCTGCATATCTGAGGTTATTGATATTTCTCCTGGCAATCTTGATTCCAACTTGTGCTTCATCCAGCCCAGCATTTAGCATGATGTACTCTGCATATAAATTAAATAAGCAGGATGACAGCATATAGCCTTGACATACTTCTTTCCCTATTTGGAACCAGTCTCTTGTTCCATGTCCAGTTCTAACTGTTGCTTCCTGACCTGCATATAGGTTTCTCAAGAGGCAGGTCAGGTGGTCTGGTATTCCCTTCTCTTTCAGAATTTTCCACAGTTTGTTGTGATCCCCACAGATAAAGGCTTTGGCATAGTCAATAAAGCAGAAGTAGATGTTTTTCTGGAGTTCTCATTTCTGCTGTGCCACTCTGCTCCCAAATATAAATTAGGAAATTATTCATTTCAGCTTGAATTTCTGTGTGTGATGTGAGTCAGTGATCCAATTATAGTTTGCATATTGTATGATATATATATATAACAGGCAATCCTTTGTTAGTTATTTGCAATGTCATCACAGATATATATTAATTTTTGTATATACATAGGTCTGTTTCTGGGCTTTCTTTTCTATTCAGTTTGTCTATTTATCATTGCCTCAATATTATATTTTCTGAATTATTATTGAATTATAATAGGTTTGTTTATAGTGACCAAGTAACTATAGTTTGTTCTTCAGATTGTGTTAGCTGTTCTTGGTCCTTTCCTCACACAAATGAATGTTAGCATCAGTTTATTGATTCTATGATTTCTTACTAGGAAGTTAATGAGAAAATTTTATTTTTTTGATGAAACTCTTTATTTTAATTAAATATATAATTGTTCATGACTGCATAGAAATGCTTTGAATTTTGTATGTTGACATTATAAACAGGAATCGATGAATTTTTATATTAGTCTAACAATTAATTTATCTAAAGTTATCTGTTTGCAATCATATGGTTTATAAATAATGCCAGCTTGGTTTTGTCTAGTGCACATGTAATATTTATTTATTTATATTTTGTTGTATTAACTAGGATTTCAGGTACAATATTCAAGTGTGGTATTTAATTTTCTATTATTTTGGGGTTTTAGAGATAACTTGCTGATATTAATCTGTAAATTAATTGCATCATGGTAAGAGAACATAATCTGTATTATTCCACTACTTTAATAATTGAGACTTGTTTTATAGCCTAGCATAGTTCTATTTTGGGGAATATTCCATGTGCTCTTGAAAAAACGTCTATACTTATCAGCTGTTGGTCAAGTGTTCTATGAATGACAGTTAACTAAGTTGGTTGACAATGTTTTTAAATCATTTATATTTCTATTGATTTTCTATTTGTTTTATCAATTACTGAGTAAGAATGTTGAAATGTCTATCTACAATTGTGGATTTATTTATTCCTTTCTTCAGTTTTGTCAAGTTTTTCTTCAGATATTTGAAGCACAGTGTTCAAATGCACATTTACGATTGTTAATGTCTTATTATTATAAAATATCTTTCCTGTAGTATTATTTCTTATCCTGAAGTATACATTGAATGTTTTAATACAGCCACTCTAGTTTTCTTATGATGAGTGTTTACAGACTATATCTCTTTGCAGTTGTGTCTATATCTGTTTCTATCTATATCTGAATCTATACTTCAAGTCAGGCTCTATAGACTGCATATAGATGGGTTGTGCTTTCGTTTTAGCCTAACAACCACTTTCTTTTAATTGCAGTGTTTTTTTCCTTTTACATTTAGTGAAAATATGATTGACATGGCTATGTTTAAATCTGCAGACTTATTACTTCTTTTGTTTGTTCTACTGATATGTATTTTTTTCTTTTTCTGTCTTTTGTTTTAGTTTGAGCATTTTTATGAATATCTTATTTCCACTATTGGTTCATCAGATGTATCTCCTTGTTTTATACTTTTAGTCATTCCTCTAGGATTTAAAAGGTGTATATTTAATTTGCTACAGTCTACCTTCAAATATGATACATTATGTGGAATATAGAAATCTTACAATAGTTTAATATCATCTCTTCTTTGTATGCTTTTATGCTATTTTTCTCATATTTTTAAAAATATGTCACAATTCCGCAAAAGCATTCGTATTATTTTTGGCTTTAATCAATCAGTTACCTTTTGGAGAAATTTTTAAAATAAGGAAATAAGAGTCTTCTGTGTTTGCCCACATGATTACTATTTCTGTCTCTCTTTATTCCACTTTGTAGCTCCAGTTTTCCATCTGGTAATACTTGCTTTCAGTTTCAAGAAACTTCTGTAATATTTTTTGAAGTGAAGATCTGTTGACAAATTGTCTCAGCTTTTGTTTATCTGAAAAATTCTTTATTTCATCTTTACTTTCAAATATTTTAAAAGTGTTGTTCAATATTATATCCACACTTAGCTTTTATTATTTAGTAAAAAGACGCAATTTCATTTTTTTCTCGATTGCTGAGATTCTAAGAAATATTCTTTCCTCTGTATATATCTGTTTTTTGGTCATTTTAAGAGTTTCCCCTTATTAATGGTTTTCAGGAATTTGATTATGTGTTGCTTAGTGTGTTTTTCTTTGTGTTCATTCTTCTTAGAGTTCAATATGCCTCTTGGATCTTAATATTTTTTTTGAGGTATAGTTGATGTACAATCCTGTATGTTTCAAGTAGACAACTTAGTGATTCATAATCTTAAAAGGCTATATTCCACTTATAGTTATTATAAAATATTACTTGTATTCCATAGTGTACAATATATCCTTGTAACTTATTTATTTTATATGTAATAGTTTGTACCTCTTAATCCCTACCTCTTTTTTACTCCTTCCTTCTTCCCTTCCCCCACTGATACCCACTAGTTTATTCTCTATATCTGTGAATCTGCTTTGTTTTTGTTATATTCACTAGTTTGTTTTATTTTTAGATGCTACTATAAGTGATATCATACAGTATTTGTCTCTGACTTATTTCACTTAGCATAATACCCTCCAAGTCCAATGAATTTCTAAGTTTATCTTGTCATAAAACTTGAAAAAATTTTAGCTGCTACTTCAATTTTTTTTTTTTCTGTCCTCACATTCTCTTTTCCTTTGACAAGTCATATTTATGTTAGAGCGTATTGTCTCGTGGGTTCTTGACCTTTGGGGTTTGTTGTCTTTGTCATTGTTCAAAGTTTTTAAATTTTGATGCTCATTTGAAAAGTTTCTATTGCTACTGTTTTTTAAATTCACTGATAGTTTTCTTCTTCTGTTGTGTTCTGAAGAATAGAGAAATTTTAATTCAGATTTTATATTCCATCTCTAGTAGCTCCATTTGAGTCTTTGTAAAATCTATTTTTCTCCACGTTTTGTTTTTCTTTAATTTTTTGAGCATATTGAACAATATCTTTTGGGCTACTTCAATTATCTCTTTTCATTTCTGATTACACGTTCATCAGTTTATGTCTTTCCAGGTTATGAGTCATTTTTTTTCTGTTACTCCTTGTGTCTAGTAATGTTTGGTTGAAAGTCCAACATTGTGACTCTTGTGTTATTGAAGCTGGATATTGTATTTCTTTTAAGAACAAGCAAGTTACCTGAGATTAGTTTGATTTTTTTGAGTCTTGTTTTTATTTTAGTGTAGGCCCAGAATAGAGTTTATTCTTTGCCAAGTTTAGCCCTGCTAATAAATTGTCACTCTCTGAGTTCTCAAGTGAATGTCCCATATAGTCAGTGAGTTGTCCCAGACGCTTGTGGAGATTTGAGTGGTTTCTTGCTTTGTGCGAGCTCTAGGAATTATTTGTTTTGTATCTGCTCTCTAATTGTTTTTATAAAAGTTGTTTTTTGCTTGACTTCATATAGTTTCTACATGTGAAAATTGCTTGTGTGCTCAGTCATGTCAGACACTTTGCTACTCTATGGACTGTAGCCCCCAGGATCATCTCTCCATGTTCTCCAGGCAAGAATACTGGAGTGGGTTGCCATTTCCTCCTTCAAGGAATCTTCCTCTTGCAATGATTGAACCTGAGTGTCCTGTGTTTCCTGCATTGGCAGGCAGATTCTTTACCACTGAGCCACCTGGGAAGTCCATGTGAAAACTGGTATTCATTATGAAAGTCATTCAGTCATGTCCAACTCTTTGTGACTCCATGGACTATACAGTCTACAGAATTCTCCAGGCCAGAATACTGGAGTGTGTAGCCATTCTCTTCTCCAGGGATCCTTCCCAACCCAGGAATCAAACCAGGGTCTCCTGCATTGCAGGTGGATTCTTTACCAACTGAGCTACCAGGGAAGCCTTAAGTACTCAAAAGGACTGGAGATTCCTGAAACTCTGTATATCCCTCCTTTTTCGTACTATGCCTTGAAAGTTCTCGTTTCTTTGGAATCCCTAAATGCTGCTACCTGTCTTCCCCTTTTTGTGAGAATGCTGGTGTCTCCTGAGTTCTCTCTTCCCTGCACAATGATCTGGAAAATTTCCAGGTAGAAACCTGAGGTCATCATATATCTCATTTCATTTTCTTCTTCTCAGGAATAATAGTCCTGTGTTGCTCAGTGTTCAGTTTCTAAAATCTATTGTTTTATATATTTTGTCAGTTTTCTAGGCACTGAGTGTAGACCCACCTCCTCTCTCAGGGTCATAAGTGATATAGTACTTGTTACACTTTAAATTATTTTTTGCTATGTTTATCAACATTGCTCTCATGGACAGTTTTGATATGATTTTTCTCATCTCAGCTATATTTTGTGTTTGATAACTCAATAAAAATGTTCAGTTCAGTTCAGTCACTCAATCGTGTCTGACTCTTTGCTACCCCATGAACCGCAGCACGCCAGGCCTCTGTGTCCATCACCAACTCCCGGAGTTCACCCAAACTCATGTGCATCTGGTCGGTGATGCGATTCAGCCATCTCATCCTCAGTCGTCCCCTTCTCCTACTGCCTTCAATCTTTCCTACCATCAGGGTATTTTCCAATGAGTCAACTCTTCGCATGAGGTGACCAAAGTATTGGAGTTTCAGCCTCAGCATCAGTCCTTTCAATAAACACCCAGGACTGATCTCCTTCAGGATGGACTGGTTGGATCTCCTTGCAAGCCAAAGGACTCACAAGAGTCTTCTCCAGCACCACAGTTCAAAAGCATCAATTCTTCGGCACTCAGCTTTCTTCACAGTCCAACTCTCACATCCATACATGACCACAGGAAAAACCATAGCCTTGACTAGACAGACCTTTGCTGGCAAAGTAATGGTCTCTGCTTTTGAATATGCTATCTAGGTTGGTCATAAGTTTCCTTCCAAGGAGTAAGTGTCTTTTAGTTTCATGGCTGCAATTACCATCTTCATTGATTTTGGAGCCCAGAAAAATAAAGTCTGCCACTGTTTCCACTGTTTCCCCATCTATTTGCCCTGGAGTGATGGGACCAGATGCCATGATCTTTGTTTTCTGAATGTTGAACTTTAAGCCAAGTTTTTCACTCTCCTCTTTCACTTTCATCAAGAGGATTTTTAGCTCCTCTTCACTTTTTTGCCATAAGGGTGGTGTCATCTGCGTATCTGAGGTTATTGATATTTCTCCTGGCAATCTTGATTCCAACTTGTGCTTCCTCCAGCCCAGAGTTTCTCATGATGTACTCTGCATATAAGTTAAATAAAAAAGGTGACAATATACAGCCTGACGTACTGCTTTTCCTATTTGGAACCAGTCTGTGTTCCATGTCTAGTTCTAACTGTTGCTTCCTGACCTGCATACAGGTTTCTCAGGAGGCAGGTCAGGTGGTTTGGTATTCCCATCTCTTTCAGAATTTTCCACAGTTTCTTGTGATCCACACAGTCAAAGGCTTTGGCATAGTCAATAAAGCAGAAAAAGATCTTTCTCTGGAACTCTGTTGCTTTTTCCATGATCCAGCAGATGCTGGCAATTTGATCTCCGGTTCCTCTGCCTTTCCTAAAACCAGCTTGAACATCTGGAAGTTGACAGTTCATGTATTGATGAATGAAGCCTGGCTTGGAGAATTTTGAGCATTACTTTACTAGCGTGTGAGATGAGTGCAATTGTGCGGTAGTTTGAGCATTCTTGGGCATTGCCTTTCTTTGGGATGGGCATGAACACTGACCTTTTCCAGTCCTGTGGCCACTGCTGAGTTTTCCAAATTTGCTGGCATATTGAGTGTAGCACTTTCACAGCATCGTCTTTCAGGATTTGAAATAGCTCAACGGGAATTCCATCACCTCCACTAGCTTTGTTCATAGTGATGCTTTCTAAGGCCCACTTGACTTCACATTCCAGGATGTCTGGCTCGAGGTGAGTGATCACACCATTGTGATTATCTGGGTTGTGAAGCTCCTTTTTGTACAGTTCTTCTGTGTATTCTTGCCACCTCTTCTTAATATCTTCTGCTTCTGTTAGGTCCATACCATTTCTGTCCTTTATCGAGCCCATCTTTGCATGAAATGTTCCCTTGGTGTCTCTAATTTTCTTGAAGAGATCTCTAGTCTTTCCCATTCTGTTGTTTTCCTCTATTTCTTTGCACTGATCACTGAGGAAGGCTTTCTTATCTCTTCTTGCTATTCCTTGGAACTCTGCATTCAAATAAGAATATATTTACTTTTCTCCTCTGCTTTTTGCTTCTCTTCTTTTCACAGCTATGTGTAAGGTCTCCCCAGACAGCCATTTTGCTTTTTCGCATTTCTTTTTCATGGGGATGGTCTTGATCCCTGTCTCCTGTACAATGCCAAGAACCTCATTCCATAGTTCATCAGGTACTCTATCTATCAGATCTAGACCCTTATATCTATATCTATTTCTCACTTCCACTGTATAATCATAAGGGATTTGATCTAGGTAACACCTGAATGGTCTAGTGGTTTTCCCTACTTTCTTCAATTTGAGTCTGAATTTGGCAATAAGGCTTCATGATCTGAGCCACATTCAGCTCCCAGTCTTGTTTTTGCTGACTGTATAGAGCTTCTCCATCTTTGGCTGCAAAGAATATAATCAATCTGATTTCAGTGTTGACCATTTGGTGATACCCATGTGTAGAGTGTTCTCTTGTGTTGTTGGAAGAGGGTGTTTGCTATGACCAGTGCATTTTCTTGGCAAAACTCTATTCCTCTTTGCCCTGCTTCATGCCTCATTCCAAGGCCAAATTTGCCTGTTACTCCAGGTGTTTCCTGACTTTCTACTTTTGCATTCCAGTCCCCTATAATGAAAAGGACATCTTTTTGGGTGTTAGTTCTAAAAGGTCTTGTAGGTCTTCATAGAACTGTTCAACTTCAGCTTCTTCAGTGTTATTGGTTGAGGCATAGGTTTGGATCACCATGATATTGAATGATTTGCCTTGGAAACAAACAGAGATGATTCTGTCATTTTTGAGATTACATCCAAGTACTGCATTTCAGACTCTTTTGTTGACCATGATGGCTACTCCATTTCTTCTAAGGGATTCCTGCCCACAGTAGTAGTTATAACGGTCATCTGAGGTAAATTCACCCATTCCAGTCCATTTTAGTTTGCTGATTACTAAAATGTCGACGTTCACTCTTGCCATCTCCTCTTTGACCACTTCCAATTTGCCTTGATTCATGGACCTATCATTCCAGATTCCTATGGAATATTGCTCTTTACAGCACTGGACCTTGCTTCTATCACCAGTCACATCCACAGCTGGGCATTGTTTTTGCATTGGCTCCTTCCCTTCATTCTTTCTGGAGTTATTTCTCCACTGATCTCCTGTAGCATATTGGGCACCTACTGACCTGGGGAGTTCATCTTTCAGTGTCCTATCTGTTTGCCTTTTCATACTGTTCATGGGGTTCTCAAAGCAAGAATACTGAAGTGGTTTGCCATTCCCTTCTCCAGTGGACCACATTCTGTCAGACCTCTTCACCATGGTTAGTTTTAGCTAAATATTCTGAAGTATTTTGTGAGACATTTTTCCCTTTATTGTGGATTTGTGATTAATCCTAACAAGACTTTTATCTAGGGAAAGTAAATAATGTCTATTTTGGGGTGTACCTTAACTGATTTTCAAGCTTCTTTCTTAATTGAATGTCTGTGTATTGTCATATATGTAGTTTTTTACTCTAATTCTAACTCCCAGAATGAGAAAATCAAGAATTAACTGAGCGATACTCTTTTACATCTGGCCTTTATTGCCAGAGATCTAAAAGCAAATGCAGTTTCAACTCCATAGTTGGTGCTGGGATTTAAGCACAAACAGTGCCTCCGTGTCTGAGAATATGTGGCTTATGCTATTTCTATAAACATATAAATTTTCTTTTGCCTTGCAGAATGTTGAGTTAAAAAAATAATTCTGGAGTTTCAATGGTTCCCTAGTAGAAACTCTAGCTTAGTATAACCATTTCAAATAAACATCTCAAGATAGTAAAAACTATTTTAAATAGAGGATAATATCTTGTGGAATAATCTCATGTTAGTACAGTTAAAATGAAAACTGTCTTTCATAGACAAAAATCTATGAAAAACTCTACCTGTAAAACAACTGAGGCAGAATTGTAAACACAAGGTCATTCTGTTATTTTCCTTGCCATTTAAAAAGCCTTTTTAAATATATACTTTCTTTAGGCCTTGAAATAATTTTAGAAAATATACATAGTTTTGCTTTCAAAGGTCATGAGCAAGTATAATTGTACCCATTTTAGTATAAGAAAACTTTTCAGTCATGCTTAGTGGCAATCTTCCCCATATGACATGATCCTCCTTTAAGAAGAAAACTGAAGTACATCTAAGAAGTTCAAGCAGCTGCTCATTTCCTGAAGTAGAGCAAAATAGACAGTATTCAGGTTAGGTTAATTGTGTTCAAAATGAAGAGGTGAAACCTTAGTTGTGTTGAAGGATGATGGGAGCAGATGCTATTGTATGCTTTTTGGATTTAGTAGCAAAAGACTATTTTTTCATTAAGAGGGATCATTTGAATTCAGTCTCTCAATTCCCTTCAGTAACAAAATCCACAGTCCAGCAAGAAATTAAGAAGAAGAGGAAGAAAGCAAAGAGGAGAGGGAAGGGAATGTGGAGGAGAAAGGAAAGAAGAATGAACAGTAACCCCACAAATACAAAAAAAACCAACCAACCAACCAAACAAACAAACAAAAAAAACTAACACAGGAAATGCACTAAGTAAGCAGCTGAGAGAGCTGAAATAATTTTCTACATTAAATTGTAAATTTCTTTTGACCCCTGTAGTAATTTTTTTAGTTTCATAATAATGTTGATTACTAATGAGTTTTCAGCTGGGTCTGTGATTTTTGGGTAATGCTGGAAGGGAAAGATGTGCTCAGAAGTAGCATAGGTTTATATATGTGAATATAGAAAAGTGCATTGTGATGGATAGCCCTAAGAGTAGCACACAGAATTTGAAGATTACTTCAAATAGCGTTCAAAACTATGTATTCAAAATTCATGATAAGAAAGTATGTACTTTCTGAAGGGACAAAGTTTTCAGGTAAGGTTTCTACCCTTGAGATTTTCACTGAGAAGTATTTTGAAATGTGATGGCAGAAAATGTGCAAACTAGAGATATGTTCATTCTCTCACTCATCTATATTTAGAGACTAAAGGTAGTAAGAGCTGCTTTCATATTTGGTTGAAATGCCTTGAGAAAGCAAATATTTTTAAGAGAGCTGCTTATCTGTTGCTTATTTCAACTAGCTTGACCCTTCTATAATAGTTTGGCTTTTAATTTCTTCCAACAGATACTCCATTCCCATACCCTTACCTGTCCGTACTAATCCTCCCAGTCGCAGACCACTAGACAGCTCCAAAAAATAACTCTTGTGTGAGCCTCTCTCACTGTGTAATTAAAATGATAGCTTCTGTGATTGTATTAACTGACTGGAGGATCAGGGTGGGTTAGCATGTGCTTTATAGCGTACCTTAGATTTCTAAGATTGTAACACAGAGATTCAGCCTAAAGCTGAGGTCAACTGTTTTCAGAACTGCATTATTTCACCTGAGATAGATAATATATAATCACTGGGGAAAAAAATGCAGAGAATATGGAAATTCAGAATTAACTCTTTCCAGTCTAGCTTAACTTTCTCCAATTAAGATATGGCATACAGACTCATCAGTTATCTTTATAATACAGTCTTTTAGGCTTTAGGGAACCTCTACATGTACTATTGGCCACCTGATGCGAAGAACTGACTCATTTGAAAAGACCCTGATGCTGGGAAAGATTGAAGGCAGGAGGAGAAGGGGAAGACAGAGAATGAAATGGTTGAATGGTATCACCGACTCAATGGACATGAGTTTGAGTAAACTCCAGGAGTTGGTGATGGATAGAGAGGCCTGGCGTGCTGCAGTCCATGGGGGTCACAAAGAGTCAGACACGACTGAGCGACTGAACTGAACTGAATATGTACTATTATGTAGCAGAAGTGACAAACACAATCACTTCAAAGAGGGTGAATCTGGAGCCTTACCAACACTCCCCAGTAAAAACCAGAGCTGAAACCCTGCAGTTTCTGGAGCCCTAAATACACATTGAGAGAAAACCATATTTCTCCAGATTAGATGAGGGCAAACAAGCTATAGAATATACATTGTATAAGATTCCCTGGTTAAAATTCTCTAAGCTATTTTGAACTCTCATTACAACCATTGATTTTTAATCAGTAGTCAGTTTTGAATAACAAATTCATTGGCAAAGAAAAAAACAATCACTCTAAGCCTCTGATTGAAAATTACTATAGAGTGTTGTGGGCAGCTTTCCTCCTCCTTATATTAACAACTATGGACTTCAATCGCAGAGGGATTTATTTAATAAATTAGAAGGAAAACTTTTGTGACTGAAGAGTAAATTGAGCTTTTTAAGAGTATGGTGGAAGCTCCTAATAAGATGATTTCTAAAACAGTTAAGACTTTATATACTAGTAAATGTTTTGAAAATATGGGGACTAACATAGAGTTTCCAGTTCTTTGTTGTTGTTGTTTATAAATAAGTAGGTTAAATAAAAGGAAAACCTAGTTATTCAAAAAATACTTATTGAAACTCTCTTCATGATAAAGCACTAAGTTAAAATCTGAGGATAGAATGGTTAGTCTTCTTCCTCAGGATTTTATAATTTGGTTGGGGTAAGACACTGTTCTGAGCGTGTATATGTATGACATCTATAAGGTACTTTTATATCCTTATTCTAAGGATGTGGACATTGAGATACAGAGAAATTACTTAACTTGCCCTAATTTTATAGCTTGTCAGTGATACAGCCTGACTGAAGAACAGTTTTCATAATTTTTATAAATTCAGCTTTATGTAAATCTTACTACATTGCCCTAACTTTATCTTTTTAAGTAGCAGAATGGTAAAAACCCAAGACCAGGACTACTTGTGAACCAGTAAAGGAAATCCACCTTCAAAGATGGCTTTTCAAATGAAGATGGACTGAATGAAATGTTTTAACATGATTTTACACCCAAAAAGGAAAAGACTAGACTGAATTTAAAGGACAATTCCATGTTTCTAATACCATAGTTTTAAACGCATTTTCAATAATAATCAGTTCGGTTCAGTTCAGTTGCTCAGTTGTGTCCGACTCTTTGCGACCCCATGAACCGCAGCCCTCCAGGCCTCCCTGTCCATCACCAACTCCCGGAGTCCATCCAAACCCATGTCCATTGAGTCGGTGATGCCATCCAACCATCTCATCCTCTATTGTCCCCTTCTCCTTCTGCCTTCAATCTTTCCCAGCATCAGGGTCTTTTCAAATGAGTCAGCTCTCTGCATCAGGTGGCCAAAGTATTGGAGTTTCAGCTTCAACATCAGCCATTCCAATGAACACCCAGGACTGATCTCTTTTAGGATGGACTGCTTGGATCTCCTTGCTGTCCAAGGGATAAAGTCTGTCACTATTTCTACTGTTTCCCCATCTATTTGCCATGAAGGAATGGGACCACATGCCATGATCTTAGTTTTCTGAATGTTGAGTTTTAAGCCAAATTTTTCACTCTTTTTCACTTTCATCAAGAGGCTCTTTAGTTCTTCTTCACTTTCTGCCATAAGGGTGGTGTTATCTGCAGATTTGAGGTTATTGATATTTCTCCTGGCAATCTTGATTAATCAATAATAATATGTGGACCTTGGAAGAAAAGTTATGACCAACCTAGATAGTATATTCAAAAGCAGAGACATTACTTTGCCAACTAAGGTCCGTCTAGTCAAGGCTATGGTTTTTCCTGTGGTCACGCATGGATGTGAGAGTTGGACTGTGAAGAAGGCTGAGCACCGTAGAATTGATGCGTTTGAACTGTGGTGTTGGAGAAGACTGTTGAGGGTCCCTTGGACTGCAAGGAGATCCACCCAGTCCATTCTGAAGGAGATCAACCCTGGGATTTCTTTGGAAGGAATGATGCTAAAGCTGAAGCTCCAGTACTTTGGCCACCTCATGCAAAGAGTTGACTCATTGGAAAAGACTCTGATACTGGGAGGGGTTGGGGGCAGGAGGAGAAGGGGACTACAGAGGATGAGATGGCTGGATGGCAGCACTGACTCGATGGACGTGAGTCTGAGTGAACTCCGGGAGTTGGTGATGGACAGGGAGGCCTGTCGTGCTGAGATTCATGAGGTCGCAGAGTCGGATATGATTGAGCTACTGAACTGAATTGAATCTGACTTTTAAGGTATTACATTTTACAACTTGCTGTAAACAAAAAAAGTAAAATGCCCTAAAGCAAAAGATAACAGGATAAGTAGAGCTCCTATTCCAAAGGTAATTTGGAATTTCCTTTCTTTAAGAAAGTATTTGCTCATTTACTTGAATTGTTTGTTAAAGGCAGCTAAGTATGAATAATAAAAGGAACTGTTCCATATCACTTGAAGTCTTTATCCACTTTGAGTATGGTTACAGAGATGAGAGGATGCTGAAGAGAAGAAAAGCACCAACACTTTCGAATAAACATTTAATTGTACTTCAATGGAAAATATTGATGTGGAATAAATGAAGACTGATTACCAAATTCCCAAGGATTAAGAATAATATGAGAAAAAGACATTCCTTTTTTATGGATCTGGGATGAAAGAGTCCTGGACAGAACTTTTCTTTGATAGCCTTCAATTTATCTAACCATGTCTTGGGCCCAGCTCACTTGTCAACTCCAGTAAAGAAGACAGCAATGCAATATACAAGCAACTGGGGTGTCTCACCACAGTGGGAAGCCACTTTTGAAGTCTCATCAATAAACACTCACCAAGCCTTGTTTCTGCAAGACCTTACATAAATGACTGCTTTTCCCAGCTGAGATTGACTGTGATGATAGTTGGTTGTAAAAACATGGTAAAGATGTGGACCAGGGACTCAAGATCTGACCTTAGAAAAGGTAACGACACAGCGTGTTGCCTTTGCTTCTGCCCCATGCAGTGAAAGTGCCAGTTCATCAGGCAAAGCCCTAGAAGGTAGGCTGGCAGGTCTGATGTATCCTATTGTTATGGTTTCTTTCTGTATTTGTATTTGTTATGGACTATAAACCATGATGTTGCAATAAAGGGATGGGGCCATGAATTCCAATTGGCTGTGCATTGCTATTTCATGGAGGGGCAAGCCCAACTGTAATGAATTCAGATGACAAAATGATTTCAGTTTCACTGCATTGCTCTTCTCCCTGGAAACCTGCAGAAGACAAGTGAGGGGGCAACTATCATAAATCCAGACATACATGCAACATGAAAATAGTCAGTGAAGATTTAAATCAATGCAGATGTTAGGCTAGTGAAAATATTGGTCACACTATTTGGTGAAACATATTAATTAGGAAAAATTGATAAAATGTACTTCTAGAAGAGAAACTGCTCAAATATCTTTGTGCTTATTTGTATCTGTGTGACTATAAAATGCCATTGGTTCTTCATCTTTAACACCTGGGGGATTTATAAGCATATTGCTTCAATAAAACTTGGTTCATCTGTACAGAACATGGATCAGATATGCATATTTAATTACTCTGAAAGTAATTTACTTGTACAGATGGTGGTATTAGAGGGTCTTACTTCAATTTAAATTACTTTCATTGGGGAAAAAAAAGTGTTCCTTGGCTATGATTTCCAAGAAAAAAATTAACTTTTATAACATATGAAATATACCTGCCAGTAGTCATTATATATGAATAATTCCACCCATATAAAATAAATATTATTGTAAAAATTTGAAGCAGCTCACAGGGACTAGTATCATAACAAGATAATTCAAGACTCTTTCAGATGCAAAGCTTAGGATGCAGTAAACTCTAAACTTGCAGCCAAAGGATATAAATGAGCTTAGAAAAAAGCATGGGGATCTAATTTGTACCTTAAAGTAATGAACAGCCTCCTCAGCAGAGCACTGCAGCCTAGCTCATTCATTCATTAAAACCCCTCATGCCCCTCCTTCCTGCATGAAACTTGAAGGAAATTAGGAAACAATATGTGAGCCGGTCTTAGAGAATCACACAAACATATGTATCCCCCAGCAGAGACTTCAGTCACTTTGTACTCCCCTCTCTGGGAAAAAAAAGGCTACCTTCCCACTGCAGCGTGTGCTTTCTGAAATGCAACATTCATCCTGTTGAAACAAGCTCTCAAATAAAAATCATCACATTAAAGGCAAGCCAGTCACAAAGAAAGACAAATGGCTTATAGCAGATTGTATTGATTATCCCACAGTAGCTGGGTATTAAAGATCGGGAAAATATAAATGCCTTTGCAAAAGATATTGTTTTCTATTATGAGATTATAAAAATGTGCCCATGTGTTTGTTCATTCTTCACTGCAAGTATTTCTTTATTAAAGCACTGAATCTTGGAGGCAGCACATGTACCATCCTCTATTCTGGTTGCTATGGTAAGTAGTTATGTTTTATTGAAAAGTAAATGGCCACCACCCACATGAATGGCTCCCAAGTGACCTTAGCACAAGCTCCCTCCCCCAGTTTAAAAAAATTTTTTTTGAGCTGTCCTGATTTTTTTTTTAGCTACATGTGAATTTTCTACTTATTTAGAGTATGACAAAATCTTTCTGCTGTCTTCTCTCAGATCTATCTTGAAAAATTATCCTACTCATTATTGGCCATGAAGACCAGAAAAAAAGAGCTCAATTCGATACCCAGAAAATAAGGGAAGAAAACACCACAAGCGTATATTCTGTTTCAAACAAAAAGTATTTATCAATACTTCATATTCTATATACATTATAGCTTATAATGCTCTTTTACATACTTGATTTTCTTTAATGATCCTTGCTTTATTAGTCATGTCAGCCTTGAAAGTCTTTGTTATTATATATCCATATCTATTTCTCTTACCTATCTATTGAGAAAGTATCTGTCATGTGTTGGTAATCTGATTAATTGCTAATTTAGCAACTGAAGCAAAGTGAGGTTTAAATGAGGTCTATTCTCACTTCACATCAAATCATGACTGTTCAATGTGGGTATTACCAAAAAAAAAAAAAAAAAAGCTCTACCAGAAATGCTTTACAAAAAGTAATTGGTTTATGAAGACAAAATCTCCAATGTCAATGAAAAAAAAAAATCTTGGAATAAAAGGACTTCAATTAATAGCATCCAGTTTCTTTCACAAAGTCAGCTCTTTCTTTAACAGTTTCTTACTTCTGCCATTTTTCTAGTTTTGTTTTATCTGCCTCAAATTTGGCCTGAAAATGACTAGGCTAGATTGCTCACTTGGGCCACATACCTATGACTCAGTGTACAAGTTTTCCTATCATTTGGGGTTAGCTGAATTGTTATTTTCTCACCAAGACTGAAAAACTACTGCCATTTCATAAAGAAGAAAAATGCAGGGCAAGGTGAGAAGAAAAGATAATGGGGAGCAGAGAGATGAGAAGAGTGTTTCTTAATTATGTGGTGGAAGCTCTGACGGGTCCTTTTCTTACCCTGCACTGTGCAAAATTAACTGGCACACAGTGACTGCCGCAGATGACTCAGCAGCGGCACATGAGTTACTCAGCTGTGGCCCAGAGACTCATGGAATTGATTGCTTTTATTGTTAAGAAGAAAAGTTATTTTAAAGTTTATTTTAAAGAAGAAAAGAGTTTGACCAAATATATTCAAGATTTTTTTAAAAAAATTTCCCTTCACTCCTGTTTATTGCATAGTTTCAGTTGTAGGGGATTTCCCCCATACAATTTCTTTTATTGATTTTTATAATAAAGCAATTGGAAGCAATGCAGTATCATTTTCTGGTATAATAGAGCCATAGAAGCATGACAGCTGACACCTCACTGGGGAAAATAACATGTAAATGCTATACAAATTAGCCTCTTCTAATACAGTTAATAAAAAGAAAATAAACACTTGCAGATGAAGTAGAATTAAACAATACATTAGAGCTCAGTGTAGAAGGTTACTGTAGTCTTGGCTTTTTAAGTAAATGACCATCACTAAAACGATCTTAAATACCCCATTAAGGAAAACTTACTTGTAATATGTGGAGACTGATGAGGCAATAGAAAGTATGATTGGAGAAATTGCTACCTCAACTGCAGAAAATTATACCAGTATGCATAACCAAATATCAGTGTCTGTTCAAAAATTTTTAAACAGTTAATCCTTCAAACTGAAAAGAAGAATGAATACTTCATTTATTCACTTATTTGTTCATTAGTTCAAATTTGATTTCTTACATCTTATGTGTGTTAAATGCTTGAGAGAGAAAAAATAGGAACAACTAGTGAAGTTAGAGCAGCATCAGAAGTAGGATTCTTTGCTTGTCATTTAGGACAGACTACTTCATTAAAATTGACAAAAGAATAAAAGGCCCTGGACATCAGAAAGAGAACTAAAAATGGTAATGGGAGTCCATCTATGATAATGAATCTGCATAGAGTAAGTGAACACCACCATTACTTCCCATGTGTGCCTTTTTATTAGCTTCCTCCCACTGTGACCTCATGTTTCCCCTTGGACTTTGATTTTCACACATGCCCTGTATGGATTTAATGTGTCTTGTTCCATTAGCCACATCTTCAACTCTGCTTCCATGAAAGGAACATGAGTGTAGCTTTGCATTTTGATAATAACTCTTCAGTATCCAATTCCTGACCCTCCCTGATTTTCAGCTTCATTACCCTCACATTTTGCTGACAGGTGGTAGCGGTTTGCCCTGAAATGCCATCAAGATAAAATAAATGAAAACAAATGTAATTCAAGATACAACATGATAAGTGCCGTTAGAGATAGATAAACAGAATGCTATGGGGTTTGGGACTGGAAAATGCCACTCTCAGGGATATCTAGGAAGACTCGATTCAAGATATATAATGACATAAGAATTTAAATCTGTGAATCCACAATATGTTAGCAAAAAGCTGCCTCTAGTTATTTAGGGGAGGAGCTTTCATAAACCTACAGAAAATTCTGACCCACAGAGCTCTTTGATAGCTTGAGAATGGTTTATGCAGGCATGTGTGTGCATGCTCAGTCACTTCAGTCACGTCCAACTCTTTGGGACCATAGCCCACCAGGCTCCTCTGTCTGTGGGATTCTCCAGGCAATAATACTGGAGTGGGTTGCCATGTCCTCCTCCAGGGGAACGTCCTGACCCAGGGATCAAATCCAAGTCTCTTATGTCTCCTGCATTGGCAGGCAGGTTCTTTACAACTAGTGCCACCTGGGAAACCCAAGAATGGTTTATACACATGACTTATGACCAACCTAGATAGCATATTCAAAAGCAGAGACATTACTTTGCTGACTAAGGTCCATCTGTCAAGGCTGTGGTTTTTCCAGTAGTCATGTATGGATGTGAGAGTTGGACTGTGAAGAAGGCTGAGTGACGAAGAATTGATGCCTTTGAACTGTGGGTTGGAGAAGACTCTTGAGAGTCCCTTGGACTGCAGGGAGATCCAACCAGTCCATTCTGAAGGAGATCAACCCTGGGATTTCTTTGGAAGGAATGATGCTATAGCTGAAGCTCCAGTACTTTGGCCACCTTTGCGAAGAGTTGACTCATTAGAAAAGACTCTGATGCTGGGAGGGATTGGGGGCAGGAGGAGAAGGGGACTACAGAGGATGAGATGGCTGGATGGCATCACTGACTCGATGGACGTGAGTCTGAGTGAACTCCGGGAGTTGGTGATGGACAGGGAGTCCTGGCGTGCTGCAGTTCATGGGGTCTCAAAGAGTTGGACATGAATGAGCGACTG